>NC_081414.1:725875186-726175186 GCF_030272615.1 Cryptomeria japonica
CCTCAATACATACAAGAAACCAACCAACCGTTGGAATAACCACATTTTGAAAATATTGCAAAAAAGTTGCTTGACAACAATTGCAACTTTTGTAACTTTTTACTACTTTTTACAAATTGATCTTGCCTTCACAGAAAAGGTCAAGAATGAACATACTACACATTTTAAACCCCTAAACAACAAAAAATACCTATATAATTCACATACAAGGCCTTTGACCAAGTTGACACACTTTGTGGCCTTAGGGCTTATTACATTGTCGAGGCCTAACCAATAGGCCTTCAACACACACATTGCACCTTCTATTCCTAAACATCAAAATTATGCAGACACATGCAAAAATGAAGTAGACACATGTCCTAGTGCTCCTACACTATATTTCCAAGGCTACGGGTGAGGTGGAAGGAATCAACGGTCAAGATTGAGTTTGAAGATATCAAGGGTGAAATCGGAGGAGGTTGGAGAAGAGGTTGGAGGGAGGAACATTTGTCATCTCTGTGGTGACAAATTTCAAGGAGCCTTTCTCATAAGAGGTAAAGTGTCCAAGAGAGGAGACGTGTGGTGCAAGTTCCATGTGTCTCAAAGAGAGGATATCCAACCCATAGGAGGTTAGGATAAGGAGGCTATGATAGGGTTATTTAAACCTAGGATTAGGTGGAATGGGTAAAGTTAGAGAGATGGTTAGGTTAGGTGGTTAGAAGTTAGGAGGCATGTGGGGAATTTGAATTTAAAAATTCAAATAATAGAAAAAGGCTAATTAACTTTCAACAACTCATAAATTGATTTGTTTTAATTAATTAGGGGATTAGAAGGAATGAATTAAATGGGGGGAGGATTAATTAATTCATATTAATTAATCAAAGGGGAGCATTGAAATGAACCTATTAAATAAATCCTTATATTTATTAATAAGAATATGAATGAGGGAATTTAATTAAATTGTTAATGAATTCAATTAAATTGGGAAGGGGGATTAATTAAATAATTGCTTATTTAATTAATTATCTTCATACCATTTTTAGTTGTATACATTTTTCCCCTTTTTGAAGTGAGGTGTGATGACGCATTGATTCAAAGAATAATCTCATGATGATATTGGTTCGATAGGATGCCCCGGACATTGATTGATAAATTATGGTACGATGGTGCCCCCTCGGGAGATCAATTGAGATAATTGACCTTACAAAAGGTTGGATCATTGCGAAATTGATTTCTTGATTAGAAATTATTTGATATCTACAATGTTGATTGATGAAAGTGTAAGTTCTTTTATCATAATTATTTGATTCTCGATCTGATGATTGATAGAGTTTGATTGAATTCGACAAGATTGATGAGATCGAGAGCTAGTTTGGTTTCAGGAATGACACCTCCTGTATAGGACAAAGATGATCAAAGTGTCTGGTTTCAAGAATGATATATCCTCTATAAGACTTGATCAGAACATCTAGATGTGTCATAGTTTTTGCTTGACAAGAGTTGCCTAACTATTTTTCTACCTGTTTGATTAAGCTTGAAATGATTGAAAATTTTTGCCCCCAGCTAGGTGCAGGATTTTTCCCCAAGCCTAGAAACAAACTCATTATGATATACCCAACGATCTAAACCATAATGTGAAACCAATTGTGATGCCTACGTATGTACAAAGGATTTATTATAAATATAAACAACGTTGATGGAAAATGAATGCAAGTGGAAGGATGCTTGAACTAATAGATGGAAGAGCTAGTTGATAGATAGCGCTTGTTGCCAGTTTTCACCATCTGTTTTTATTGCATTTTTTTCCATATTTGATTTTTTTGTTTTTTTTTCATTGTTTTTGTTGTTTTTCGTATTTTCTACTTTTTAACTTTTTTGGATTTTTCTGCTTTTTGCACTTTTTTTGTATTTTTCTGCTTTTTCACTTTTTTTAATTTTTCTTCTTTTTCAGACATAAAACTTCTTTAGATGCATGCTATTGATGGGTTCCTCGAGCTGATCCCCATCCTGTGTTGATATTTGATATGCTCCTAATCCAAAGATTGTTGTGACCACAAATGAACCCAACCAATTGGGTTCAAACTTCCCTTTCTTTTCCCGATCTGCCTGGTTGCATGGATTTTCCTTTAGTAATAGTTTTTCAACTTGAAATGCTCTCGGTTTAACCTTGTGATTGTAACTACATGACACATTCTTTGTTGATATACCTTCAAATGATCAAAGGCATTTTGTCTTTGTTCATGGATCAATTCTAATTCTTGCAATTTAGATACTTGTTTTTCTTCATCAGGGATAAGACCTTTTAAAGATACTCGTAGACAAGGTATCTCTACTTCCATTGGCAGTATTGCTTTTGATCCATATATAAGAGAGAAAGGTGTGGCATTTGTTGGTGTGCAGATACTAGTATGGTAGGCCTATAGAGTGGGGTTCAATTGAATATGCTATTCTCTGCCAACATCATTCACTGTCTTTTTGAGGATTTTCAAAATAGTTTTGTTTGATGTTTTTGCTTGCCCATTCCCTTGTGGATAGTAGGGTGTGGAGAATCTGTGTTGGATCTTGAATTTCTCAAATAGCTCTTGTACATCTTGGTTCTTGAATGGTCTCCCATTATCAGTGATAATGGTCATGGGTATCCCATAGTGACATATGATGTAGTTCAAGATAAATACAACAATTTGTTTTCCTGTGATATTCATGAGAGGTACTGCCTCAATCCATTTTGTGAAATATTTTGTAGCTACAAGGATGAATTTATGACCATTGGATGAAGAAGGATTTATCTTTCCTACTATATCAAGACCCCTTTGGAAGAAATGATAAGAGGTTTCCAAAGCATGAAGCTCTTGTGCTGGTGCATGAATCAAATTCCCATGAATCTGACATTGTTTGCATGTTTTAGCTATCTAAAAAGAATCTCATTCCATAGTTGGCCAATAATAGCCCAAGTGTATGAGTTTTTTTGGAAGGGTAAGACCACTTGAATGGGTGCCACAAATGCCATTATGGAATTCATTTAAGGCCTTCTTAGATTCTTCTAGATCAAAACAATTTAAAAGAGTACCATCCAGACCTCGTTTAAAAAGGGTATCTGCAACGAGAGTATAATGGGAGGATTGGCAAATAAAGTTTCTCTTTTGGTTCTTGGACAAGTCAGGAGGGAGGATATTATCTCTCAGGTATGTCTAAGTTTGGTCATAGCAGGATGAATCATGCCCTATAAGATGACATATAGTTTTGGAATCAAGACAATTATGACCAGGGTAAAACAACTCTTCTACTAGGAATTCGTAATGCTCTTGATTTTCTTGTGTCTGAAGTAGAGAAGAAAGTGTTTCCATGGTGTCTGCTGCTTTGTTGTCATTACTCAAAATCTACTCAAAATATATATTGACAAAGTATTTCTTGACATCATCAACCATCTTCTTATAGGTCTGGCCCTTTCTCATGCTATAACAGGTGTGCCTCCCATTTCTAATTTTTTCCAAAGAGAAAGACAATTTTCTTCCTTGAATGAATCTTTACATAGTATTATGTCTTAGTTGTTGCACATAAACATTATCAAAATTCCTACTATAAAACAAATTGATCCTTCTAAACTTGCATCCCCTTATTTTGATAACAATTCCTTTTGTCAATTTCATCATCAACTTGGTCATGATACTGATAAATATTTTGCATTGAAAAATAAGATTCAAGACTTGATTGATAATAATATTATATCTATGGTAGGTGTGAATGATAAAGGGAATAAATTAGTAGCTCCTCCTAATCAAAATCTTAAGATTTTCATTGTGCCATTACCTTCTCATACCTCTAACATTATTGAGATTGTGCCCAATTCTCTCTCTTCTGAAGAATTCACCTCTATGGCTCCAAACTTGATTAATATAGTAGAAACACAGGATATGCCTAAGGATCCTTGTATTACATTTGATCCTAGCTAGACAATTATAGCACCCTGTTGGTTCCCACAAATGGGTTTACACTGCCATAGGGAAGAGACCAAGCTTATTCCTCCGAATACCTATGGAAAAGCCACTTCCAACTACCAATATCCTTTAGGCTTGGACCAACTCCGACAAGGATTTTCTGCAAATCCTTCTACACTTTGGGCTTTGCAAAAACTGAGAGGGTAATCCCTTCAATGAACTTCTTGATCTTTGCACCGCACTCAAGAATTCACTGAAAAATAAAGCAAATTATCTCATAAAAGGGGCTTGACAGAAAGGGACAATGCTCAAGGATGGAAAATACTTTAGTGATCCTCGACCTTAAGATGGAGCATGAGATGGGTGAGACAACTCAGAAAATACATGAAAATTTATAAATAACATTCTAATATTTAAAATATTGTAGGGACTCATCAATGAAACCAACACATGACTGATTAATAAAGCCGGTTACAAGCATTGATTAGTGCTTTAATCCAGTGGGCACCTGAAGATATGAAACATAAACTAAACATGTGATAGAATCTCATCTAATAGTATAAGATCTAAGATAATACCGCCTTACACTATATCTCATTTGCAATCCCAACCCAAACTACTTATCTAAAAATCCATGCACAAGCCCTATCATTCAACAACTCTATTTAAGAAGTTTAATTGACCTCGTGGGCTGAAGAATAAAAAAAAAGCTACATACATCGCAACAGTGCACTGAATGAAATAAACCCTTAGTAGATTTCATTCAAAAATTGATAGAATCATACGATGGAGAGAAAAGAGTCAGAATTCTATTTTTATTTGAATAAAAATACTACATCTATCAAAGGATGAAATTTACACACAACTCCTTCAAGAACCTATGCAAAGCCTGACACTAAAGCATTTCTTTATTTGGTCTATAAAAAACTTTACAACTTGCTCACTTCACCTAGACTCACTACTGGAAATAGACAAGGAAAAACCCAAGGGACAAGAAAATTTTGAACCTACAAGAGACTCCACCAAAAATATGAACCCCTCTTCTAGCCTTGGTTTCCATTTTTATAGAAGAAAGGGAGCAGCAAGCTTCCGGCCAAAAGACACACGTTAACAGAAAATTTATGCTCGACAATTAGGCCTAAAAGGCCATATGCAATTCTGTTACAAAGATATTTCTATATCCATGCACTGGCACCTGTGATTCAGTACCTTCAACTAAAAATTGATAGAAGCAAAACTGCTTGAGCCATGTCATTATCGCCCTAACACATTTGGATGGAGTGTGAAATGTTACGCTTCTGCCCTATAGAGAATTTCCCTTTCTGAAAGGGATACCAAGTCCCAGCAAGAAAAAAATTCACCTCCAAAATAGAAGAGCATCTCAATCATTCATACCCAGGATCGGAGAAAGTGGAAGGAGGAGCTATAGGAGAAACATACCATTTTGGGGAGGGGTCGTAGCTTCCATGCAATCACATGGATGATTAGATGCCACTCCCTTCCCAAACATTTTATTCTTTCACTCCTCTACGGGCTCTCTCTTTGAAGCCATTGCCATCCAGTGGTAGAGTAGATGCAAAGGTTGTGCCATGCGGGCCCTTTCTTTATAAGAAAAAGATTCCATGCCCTCTCTAGAAATCCTCCCCACTTTCACAACCCCTCTGACAATAAACATACTCACACAAGAGAGAAAACATCCATCCGGTATCACAAAGCATAGAGAAACTCCATTTATGACCTTGCTCAAACATCATTTTCCTTGCAGAATAAAGAACTGCACCTAAAAAACAAAAATCCTTCATTTTTCTCCTACCAATTAAATCACCATTCTATTGCATTTATAATCAAAACAGTTCATCTAGTGGTGCTCATTCACATGAAGAATCCTCACTTCAGCGCTTTCAATTTCAACCTACCAGCTCTGGACTCTAGAAATCATGCCTATCACATACACTATATTTTCTTACCAAGGTCCATCTTGTGTGAATGATTTTTTTATGATTTTATTCTTCCATGAGTGTACATTTTCTGCTTCAGAGTCCCTGTCAACAGACGATCTCTAAATTCATCAGGGAACCTATGATCCATCATATCTAAACCAAAAGCTTATCCCAATCCTTTCACACCTCTGAGACATCATCCTTTCCTTGTCTAATCAATTTTGACTCCATAGAAAATTTCAAAATAATCCTTCTGGAACAAGTCTACATTTGAGTCTCTTAACTTGTCACTATCTACTTTTTATCGACAAGTCTTCATCCTACTCATCCTATCTTTCCTGCACGGGCTACAACCAATACCTTTAATGACCCTTTTTAAATTTAAATTTGAAACTCAGCCGCAGATCTTGCCCAGCCTGGAAGATCAAATGATCATTAACGGTCAATGTGGCAATTGACCTTCCATCAGTGCTCACAGACCCATAAATATTGTGACAAATCAATGCCATATCATCTCTTAATCCAACTTTGTCAGCGGCCCCATCATTGGTCTTCCTATTCATCTTGAAACACTTGGAATCATCTCATGATGCCACGGTCCATAATCTTCTTGCAAATTCTATCCTGGGGATACGAGGGCCATTAGATATGTTCGCAATTTACCACGTCAACACAATGCCCACTAACATCTTCAATTTTAAAATTTGGGCACCTTTCAACCCAAAAAATAGCATCACCTTCTATTTAGAACATGTGCCAACTAACAATGCCATCAGCAAATTGATCCTTATCTCTTGAGAACCCATAACATAAGGTTCTGAAAAGTTACACTGCTAGCTTGCCATTTTTTCACCGAAGACACGTGGCATCATCTCGTGATGTCGCAGTGTTTATCTTCTCTGCATTTTCAACCATGGGGGAGCGTGGACCGTTAGATCTATCCTACCTTTATCAACCGGCCAAAATACTTAAAAATTTGGGACTTAGGAAAATTTGATGGGGGCGGGGACAAACATTAAAATGGGACAGACCACATGGAAAATTTTTGTGCAACTTAGGAAAATCATTAGATGTACTGATCTAACATAACTTAGTGCTTAGGAAATAAAATGGCCCCACTAGCAAACAACCCTCAGCCTAAATGGAAAAGGTAACTATGAAACATAACAAGGTTAGCGTTTTTCTCCACAAGGCCTAGAAAATTTGATGAACCCTAAACCCTAGACTTTGAACTTTGACAGAAGACAAAATAAAACTAGAATGAGCAATATTTAAGCTCAAAAATATCGTGCAATCATTTTTAGGGCTATCAGTGGCTCTAGTTGGGGACATTTATTTCACATAAATGAGGCGAGAAACTGGAATCTTTGGTGAAGCAGACCAATTTGCAGAGCAAACCAAAAAGAAGTAACTTGGACAGGGCAACTTCGGTAGAAAAGAAACTACACTTCCAAAAAAACCATAACTAATGCTCATGGATACCAACTACTTTAAGAAATGTAGAACCTCAAGAATTATCCATGAACAGTCAATTCAAGAGGGAGTTATTAATTATCCTATTGGGCATAGAGTTAGAAAAAATTGCTCTACCCCAAGTTTCTTTTGATCTGAGAGTCAAACCACATATGACGGCTCAATACCATATGTCAATATCAACCAATGTTTCCCTCTGTCATAAACATGGTTCTCTTCTTAATGCACCAAAAACAATTTAATAGCATGAGTGGAATGCCATTTTCCAAACCTACTAGCCCCTTTTGTCCAACTACTATGCTTGAAATTATCATTGCACTTACTATCGAAAACTTGAAACTTATGCAATGACTTAAAATATTGATCATCTTGTAATATATATTTGTGGCATTGAATACAACACATATCCTGACTAAAACCAATATCACACTCTATAAAAACATCATTCAATTGAAAGAATAAAATCTCATATTCTGGCACACAACTGAGAAAATAGGCTTCGTTTAAAACATCAGTCTGCTTACTGGAAAAGGAACTCTCGAAATAATCAACTCTCTTACTAAGTATAACAAGCAAGTTGTTATCAAGAGGAGGAAAAGGATCAAACTGGAGAAAAACTTCAGCCTCCTGTTCTAAATCCCATTTGATATCAACAATATCGGTAACAAAGAGAAACTCATCATTGTTATTTAACATCAATTCAGGTATCAAATCTTTATCTTCATAATTATCTATTTCAAAAGTTGATGTAATAGTGTCCAGACTCTCAATTCTTTCTTCATACAAAGGGTTAAGAACAATATGAAAACCCTTCTCAAAAACATTATTGCAAAGCACTAATTGATCCTTATCTGCATCCTCATCAAGCAATGTATTAAAATTTTTACTAAAACCACTACTCATCTTAATTTCACATTCATCGGGAATCAAGGAATCATAATCTGAACTAGAACAACACCCAACAATATAATCCTCATAGTACAAATGTTCCATGTCTTAATCTTCATAGGCTTCAGCAAAGTCATCATGACCATTCTGACCCTTTTGAACTACATTCCTCTCAAACATACAAGCCAACTCAAGGATATTTTGGTGATGAGAATAGTGAAAAACATTCTAATCCTCAATACTAAAAGTGGCTTGTAGTGGGACAACTTCTTCATTGGTACACATCATGCAACTCTCTATTTCAATAGTATCATCAACTAAAATTGGTGGCATCTCTTCACCTAGATTTTTGTTATCATATACAACTAATTCCTGGGAGACGGAATTCATATCATTAAAATCCTGCATACTTGCATCTTCTTCAGGAATATAAATTTCCAATTATTCATATTCACTTTTGGATCTATCTGAAACACAAGACTATAGATGAATCTCTTGTGGGATTTCCTTCTTGGAACAACTACTGTTGTTATCATTTGGTGGAATGACTGGCATTATCTCTCTCTATATCAATTATGTCACATAACTTCTCACTGACCTTTTCTTGATTAACATGAGGAATAACCACTATCTGGGATAGGTTCTCTTCACTCACATTTTTGTTCAAAACATTAGTCATAATAGGGTTAATGTGATCAACAAGAGCATGGATGCTTTGACATTGATATTTATGTTTTGGCTCATTCCTCTCTTCAACATCAAATGTCTTGGGATAGCATATCCTTGTAGATATATAACCCTTAGGGCTTTCATACTTTAAGTTGTTCTCAATGTCCATTGCTATCCTATAAGCTTGATGCAAGGTTTTGGGATCCTTGTCTCTCAGCAAGTAGCTCTCTTCCTCATCAAATGCAACCAAATAAACAACTAAACATATTGCATCATTTGGTCTATAATTGCTAGGAATGTCATCCACTTTTCTACCAAACCTGAGATTATAAACAAGAACTAGCTCATCCTCTTCCTTCTGAATACCCATGAATCTTTTCATAATTGAACTTGGATTAATTGTTTCACCAAATTTCTCCATGAATGCTACCTTTAATTCATCCCATGAAGAGATAGAACATGTTGGTAGATAAGAAAACCAATCCCTGACATTCTCCTTCAAATATTGAACAAACAGCTTCATGAAGAAATCTTCTTGAATTATCTCAAAATCTCCCATTAATTCAGAAAACTCCTACAGATGTTGGCGTGTTGATTCTAATCTTTTCCCACTGAATTCTAGTAGGTGTTCCCTAACCTTAATAGGAACAAGGTTTGGGAAACCTTGGATACCATTAAAAAACAATGGCTTATATCTTTCCATAAAGAAATCTCTATTGTGATTTGGCAGAGGTTGCACATTTGTACTTAACATTTCATAGGGAAGTACAGGCACATAATAAATATTTTTATTCATTTCCCTAATTTTTTCCTTTGCCATAAATCTTAAACTATTACAATGCGTAGCTCAAAACATACTTCATCTAGCTCAATATCGAATGTAAAAATTGTGTCACGGAAGTATGTAAGATAATCACCACCATTCCCTTCCTTAATGCTTTACTCACTTTCTAGGGAATATTTTTTCACATAATTTTTATGAAAATATACTTGACTCATGAAAATCAAAATACTTGGAAATGTTGAAGTTGTTGCTACCCTCTTTAACCGGGGATTCGAAAAATCACCCTTAATTCTTCAAATCTTTAACACTGATCTCTGACAGAGTCGCCACCTCCTTGCGAAGGAGAAATATGTAAACAATTGGAATTTCTTCACAGGTCAAATTTGTTTCAACACAACGCTGCAACACTTCCCTATCATCATATGGAATCATATAAATTCCATCCTCAACTTGTCAGGGTACTTCACCATAAGAGCTCAAACTTGCTTCATCTCTTCTGCAAGTTCTTTGGCTCTTTATAGTTCTTCTTCAAACAATGCACACTAGTGCAGAGATCTTGGAGTCTTAGAGCCGCCACTCACAACTTGTGAGGTATTACGAAATAATCTTGAAATATGGACAGATCTAGACAAAACTTATATAAAAAGATGAATTACAACAGATTCTCTGGCAAAATTTATGAGAATTGACTCAAACCGACAAGGGACATACTAAAAAAATCTTCACTCTACAAGAAAAAGATTTGTGTCCTGTGACGCGAGAGAAAAGCTCAACCATCAAATCACAGGATGACATGGAAAACCATTCCCTAGTAGAGTCACCATTTTTGTTGGTGACTCAGATGGGATAATCTCAATTATATATTAAGCCAACTATTTTATCTAACAAAAGTCTTTCGAGGCTACTATATCCCCAACAGAGTTGCAATTTTTGTTAATTTCTAAAAAAAGGATTTACACTGCCACAGGTCAAAGACCAAGCTGATTCCTCTGAATACCTATGGAAAATCCACTTCCAACTGCCAATATCCTTCAGGCTCGGACCAATTGCGACAAGGATTTTTTGAAAATCCTTCTACACTTTGAGCTCTACAAAACTCGGGAGGGTAATCCTTCAGTGAACTTCCTGATCTCCGCACCACACTTAGGAATTCACTGAAAAACAAAGAAAATTATCCCATAAAAGGGGCTCGACAGAAAGGGAGAATGATCAAGGATTGAAAATCCTTTAGTGATCCTTGACCTTAAGCTGGAGCATGAGACGAGTGCGAGAAATAAAGTTCTGATATTTAAAAGATTGTAGTGACTCATCAATGAAACCAACACAAGGATGATTAATAAAGTTGGTTAGAAGCAGTGATTAGTGCCTTACTCCATTGGGAACCTGAAGATATGAAACTTAAACTGAACATGTGATAAAATTTCATTTAATAGTATAAGATCTAAGATAATACTACCTTATAGTATATCTCATTTGCAATCCCAACCCAAACTGCTTATCTAAAAATCCCTAGACAAGCCCTATCATTCTGCAACTCTATTTAAGAATTTTAATTAACCCCTTGGGCTAAAGCATAAATAGAAAGATACATACATCATAACAGTGCTCTGAATAAAATAAACCCTTAGTTGTTTTCATTAAAAATTTGATAGAATCATACAATGGAGAGAAAACAGTCATAATTCTATTTTTATTTAAATAAAAATACTACTTCTATCACAGGATGAAATTTACACATAACTCCTTCATGAACCTGTGACACTAAAACATTTCATTATTTGGTCTGTAAAAAACTTTACAGCTTGCTCACTTCACCTAGACTCAGTACTAGAAACAGACAAGGAAATACCCAAGGAACAAGAAAATTTTGAACCTACAAGAGACTCCCCCAAAATTCAAGACCCCTCTTCTGGCCTTGATTTACCTTTTTATAGAAGAAAGGGAGAAACAAGCTTCTGACCAAAAGACACACATCAACAATCGATTTATTCTTGACAATTAGGCCTAAAAATCCATATGCAATTTTGTTACAGAGATATTTCTATATCCATGCATTGGCACCTCTGAATCAATATCTTCAACTAAAAATTGGTAGAAGCAAAACTTCTTGAGCCATGTCGTTATCACCCTGACACCTTTGGATGGAGTGTGAGATGTTACGCTTCTTCCCTATAGAGAATTTCCCTTTCTAGAATGGATATCAGGTCCCGGCAAGAACCAAAGTCACCTTTAAAATAGAAGAGGGTCTCAAGCTGACATGCTCAAGATGAGAAAAAGTGGAAGGAGAAGCTATAAGAGAAACATAATAAGTTTGGGAGGGATCGCACATTCCATGCAGTCACATGGATGATTAGCTAAGACTCCCTACTTGAATATCTTCGTCTTTCATTCCTCCGCAGGCTTTCTCTTTGAACCCCCCCCTACCATCCAATGGCAGAGTAGAAGTAGAGGTTGTGCCATGTGTGGCCTTTCTTCATAAGAAAAATCTTTCACACCCCCTCTGGAAATCCTCCCCACTTTCACAACCCCTTTGACAATACACATACTCACACATGAGAGAAAACATCCATCCGATATCACAGAGCATACAACAACTTCGTTTACGACCTTGCTCTAACATCATTTTCTGTGCAAAAGAAAGAACTGTACCCATAAAATAATAAGGCTTCATTTTCTCCTACCAATTAAATCACCACCCTATTTCATATATAATCAAAACACTTCATCTGGTCATTCTCATTCACATGAAGAATCCTCACTCTAGCGCTTTGAATTTCAATTTGCCAGCTATGGACTCTAGAAATCATGCCTATCACATCCACTGTATTTTCCAGCCAAGGTCCATTTTGTGCGAATGATTTTATTTAAATTTTATTCTTCCATGAGTGTACATTTTCTTCTTCAGAATCCCTATCAATAGGCGATCTCTAAATTCATCAAGTAATGCGTGACCCATCATATCTAAACCCGAAGCTTATCCCAATCCTTTCACACCTCTGAGACATCATCTTTGCCTTATCTAATCGATTTTGACTAAATAGAAAATTTCAAAATAATCCTTCTTGAAGGAGTCAGTATTTGAGTGTCTTAACTTGTCGCTATCTACTCTGAGTCGACAAGTCTTCATTTTCCTCATCTTATCTTTCCCATGTGGGCTACAATCAATACCTCTAATGACCCTTTTTAAATTAAAATTTGAAACTCAGTCACACATCCTTCCTAGCCTAGCAAATTAAACAATCGTTAATGGTCAATGTGGAAATTGACCTTCCATCGATGCTCATGGACCCATAAAAAATATGACAAATCAATGCCATATCATCTCTTAACCCAACATTGTCAGTAGCCCCACCATTAGTCTTCCTAGTAAGCTTGGAACACATGGCATCATCTCGTGATGCCATGGTCCATAATCTTCTTGAAACTTCTATCCCGGGGATACGAGGGCAATCAGATATGTTCTCACTTTACCACTTCAACACAATGCCCACTAACCTCTTCAATTTTAGAAGTCGGGCACCTTTTCACCCAGAACATAACATCACCATCCATTTAGAATATGTGCCAATTGATAGGGCCATCCATAAATCGATCATTACCGCTTGAGAACTGGTAACATAAGGTTCTAAAAAGTTAAACTTCCAGCTTCCCTTTTTCCACCGAAGACACGTGGCATCACCTCGTGATGTCACGATCTTTATCTTCCCTACCTTTTCAACCATGTGGGAGCATGGATCATTAGATCTATCCTGCCTTTATCAACCGACCGAAGTACTTAGAAATTTTGGATAGGAAAATTTGATAGGCATAGGCACAAATACTATAATGGGACCTGACCACAGGGAAAATTTTTGTGCGACTTAGGAAAATCATTAGATGGATCGGTCTAACACAACTTAGTGCTTAGGAAATAAAATAGACTCGCCAATGGAAAACAACCCTTGGCCTAAGTGGAAAAGGTAATGATGGAACATAACAAGGTTAGGGTTTTTCTCCACAAGGCCTAGGAAAATTTGATGAACCCTAAACCCAAATTTGACAAAGGACAAAATAAAACTAGAATGGTCAATATTTAAACTCAAAAAATATCATGCAATCATTTTTAGGGCTATCACACCCGATGGCCTTTTATATATAGTTGCGAAGGTTAAGGATATTCCTTGTGGTGGTGCCTTTATTGATCCCTCTTGCATGGTTAATGTCATAACTGAAGAGAATATTTTCACTTTACGATTGCATAAAACAATATATGATACTTCTAATGTGGTTGTGAAGTTATTTGATGGCTTCTCTTGTCCTACCATTGGCTCTATTACCCTTCCTATTGAAGTTCATGCTAAATCCATGGATGTTGACTTTGTTATCATACCATCTTCTGAGCAATTCCATTTGAAGTTAGGCTATCCTTGGCTATCTTCCATGAAGGCTATTGCTTCTCCAATCCAAAACTGTCTAGAATTTCCTCACGATGGAGAAATCATAACTAGGAACCATACCTTATTTCTTCCATCCAAAAGAAGCCTTGATGTTCCTCTTGATCTCTTTTTACCTAAACAACTCCAATCTCTTCCATCAAGGAGCAATGCTCTTTTTCAATCTTATCAAAAATGGAATAATGATATGATCTTATCCTTAAGTCAACCTAGATCCCCAACACTTGACATTCCTATTATTCTTCAAGATAAGGTTCTTCCACTCATGGATAAATCTAATCTTTCTCCTAAGGAAGATCATCAACGCATTCCTATAGATGTGACTTTACCTTATCTTAAGGAGAACAACAATATTCTTCCTAAGATTAGACCTATAGCTTTTCCTCATAATGGACCTGGTCTCCTTCCTCCTTTCTATGGCACAGTTCCACCTCCTTCCTCTTATCAATAGAAGAAGCCTGCTTCTCCTATTGTTCAACCAAAAATGCCTCAACCTAAACCTTCCACTATCAAGGAGAGAAACATTCCTACATTTTCAAGTGTTCCTTCTCCCTCTCATCTTTCCACTAAGACTCAATGGTATTGTTGTGTGAGAGAAGGCCGATGAAGACGTCGTGTTTGAGCTCGTGAAGCTATCCCTCAAAATACTCAATCTTCTCAGACTCTGATATTTGACATGATTCCCTTTTCTCCTAAGCAAGATGTTCAACCTACATCTCTAAATCATAAGTTGCACAAAACATGTGATGGTTATACTCCTATTTGTGTTCTTTCTCCTCTTTCTCTAAATTTTAAAGAAGAAATGGGTGAAAATGTTATTCATAATGGAAATATAACTCCTAATGCTTTTGATAGTGAGTATGAGTATGTTGATGTGGACAAGCATTTGTTAGATGGGTTTTCACAAACCCTAATCCTAGCTCCTAGAATAGAACAAAGTGATTTACAACATGAGCATAGTCCTTGTTTGGATCTTGTGATAGCTCCTTATGTTATTCTCGATGTTGCTCTTTTGGCGTGTAACTCACCTTCCTGAAATAGTGATCAGCAAGATCGAGAGGCATGTGTCGTGATAGATTAGAAATATTAGCACTAGATCTCTCTCTCTCTCTCTCTCTCTCTCTTGTTTCTTTCTCTTTTGTGACCATTCTTCTATGTGTATCTTTGTTCTTCTATTGTTCCCTTAATGTCTACTTGGGGACAATGCAAAGCATTGAGGTCATTTTTTGGTCTCTTTCATGTTGACTCAAAAGACATCCTCCCTTCCCTTTCCTCAAAGGTAGTGTCCTTTGGGGAATGAAGATTATTATATGCATATATATACATGATACACATGAGTTACCATACAACATACTAAGCCCGAGAGAAAGAAACACTCTCTCATGTTTTGTGTTCATTATCCTTGGCTTTATTCCTTGATTGGGGGATAAATCCTTGTGATAACGTGCTCCCTCTCTTCTCTTTCTCTTGGGTGCATCATACCTTAAAGCAATCTCTCCTGATAAGGTGCATGTGATCGCTTTAACGTGGGGCATACACTCTGCTCACATTTTTCTTCTTTGGTACTTGAATTACTCATTGAACTTTGTTTTGCTTTGTAATCTTTGGTATCCTTGCTTTCATGACTCATAGTGAAGGGAACTTTTCTACTTACAGTCATGGTTCTCCCCTTCTCGATCTTCCCTTTTACTTTGTCAATTGAAGTGCTAAGATCCTAAGTCCACTGGGGACTTGGCGCATCTTGCCTCCTTGACATGGTAAAAGTCTTTCAATCTTGTTTCCTTCTACTTTATCGACAATATTAGCATACAATTATACTCTTGCTAAAGTGGAGGCTAAATTTAGCATCATAAAATTGTGACCCTAGAAATTTTTGAATGCATTAGGGTCCTCATGCATGCAAGATCGAATCCTCTAGCCTGATCAAAGACCGAAGATTGCTCAAACCTCAGAAACAGCTTCTTCCTTAGCCTCTGCATCACCTTGTCTACACTATACCTTGGAGAAATAGGTAGGCTAGGGGTGTGGCACCACTGTCCCACCTTGGATAGGGGTGTGGTGCCCCTTTCATCCCAAGACAGGGGCGTGGCACCCCTATCACTATCCTATTTTGGGGCAGGACCCTTTCTAGGGTTGCATTGTTGGTTGTGCGTTGGGTGAGAAACTCCCCCGATGTCATCCTGTGACAAAAATAAAATCCACTAAAATGTATTTCAGGGGCATTCGCTCATTTGCATTGGTGAAAGTTGAGGAGGTTGAAGTTGGATAGATTCAAGTTTCACAAGGGATCAATAATTCAAGCATTCTTTTTCAGCATTGAGCATTCTCAACTCTCCCTTCAAGGCTAGGTGTTTCATTCAAGTCAAGGATTCAACCATTGAAGAGGAGATTGATTCCAATATTCAATTGTACACAAGAATTTATATGAACATTGCTATCACAACCTCCCTTAAGGTGATTTACAATTTAGTCTTTCATTTACAACTACTTGCAAGTACTTTCTTTCATTACTTGGTTAATTCCAGAACTATAGTTTTACCTAAAGGTAAACCCCCAATCCCAACCCATTTTCCTCTCTTTTATGTGTGTAGGTTGCAGATGCATAGCCATACTTTTGGATTTAGGCTCCATTTGCAGAGGCAGAAAAACCCTTTTTGTTTCGCAGATTTTTCTGAGGACCCTGTACATTCTCACCACGGTCTAGGCAACTTGTCCTCAAATTCGTAGGGAAACTTCGTCTCGACACATTATTGCCAGATCCAAGTGCACAACTTCATCCCATCTTCCAATCTCAAGTTATAATCAGTTCTTTGTCACTTGTGCACTACATAATTCATCAATTCCTTTACATTTCAAATAAGGAAGAGGGGACCAACTTATCATTCCCATTTCATTCAAAATTCAATCTATCATCTTCTTGTGGAGAGACTAAATCTAGTGAATTATCCTCTCCTCTTCCAACTATAATTTGGTGAAAAATGTTTGAAAGGTAGTCAATAGTGAAACTCTCATCGCTCTTTGAGGGAAAGGTTAGTTTTCCTCTTGATCCACCATTCACCAATTTCGTACATCACACAAAGGAAGAGAAAGAGAAGGAGAGTGAGGCAAACGAGATTAAGTAGCAAAAATAGAGCTTGAAGCGATACAATAGTGATTCCTAGCGTCTAGTTGAAATTGAAAAGGTATTTATCCATTTTCAAGCTGTTTAAATTCATACCCTATTTTCAAAATGGCATCATCATCTGGTATAGTAACTCCATGGGTAGTAGAAATCACTGATAGGGCAAGGCCAGTATTCAAGAAAAATCTATTCAAATTGATCGAAGATGATCTGATTGGAGCATTTTCTTTTATATCATATGGAGTGTTGCATAATGAGGATAGTAGGGCATATAATCATTGCAATATCAAAGAGGTTGGGAATGTTGACAGGCTATCATTATACACTAAGCATATGATGGAAGATATAGGGAATCTGAAGCTCAAATTCAAATCATTGCAAGACAAAGGTTTTATATAGTTTGTTCACTTTTCGGTTTTCGATGAGCCCAAATGGGTCAAGTATGTCTTGAGCTGAATCTATGATGAGTTTATATTGCTACATAGACCTTACTACTAAAAAAACAAGCCATTCAAGTGGTAACCTATTTAAATGCAACCAATGAGATCCTCGGTCTGAGACATGTAAAGAACACAAAAGTGACAGAGGTTATTAGATCCCAGCATGATAACCAGTCAATGAAAATAAGTGAAAATAAGTGATATGATTGAATATGATGTGAGATTTTCTTCAATGGTGAAAGGATATAAGGTGTACTTGTCCAACAGACAAAATTCAATATCTAATACTGTAATATATGCAACCTATCAGCTACTCAAGGAGGATAAGAAATATGATCTGTGTGGAGTGCTTCTTAGTGAATTAATGAGAAATCTAAACAAGATCAACCAAGATAAGAAACATGTTTTCAAGTTTGGTTCTTTGATTGTTTGTTTGGCACTTTACTTTTTGAATGAAATCCCCAGTGTAGGAAAAGTACAGTGGGCTTATGATAAAGCCTTGGCAGTCCAAATTAAATAAGGTTTGCATGGATTAGGTGATGTAGTAGCAAAAAAATGTACTTTGTGGGGTTATTTCAAATAATTTTAGGCTATTATGCAAAGAAGAGAGAGGATTCCAAAGGACATTGTAGAAAAATATGAAGATACCATATGCTTTATGGTATACAAAGATCAATGGCATATGGAGGCAGCAGAACCAAGAACAACATGGATAATGTCCATGGGGAATAAATTAGATGGAAACACTCTTGATGCAGATGCTCATCACCTATTGAGTAAACTGAATGATGTGAAAGAAGAAAGGTTTGGCACTTATAAGGAGAAAAATCTAGACTTGCACAAGAAATTCATTGAGCCCTAAAGAAAGAGGAAGGTTAGAAAAGAAGTTGAAGAGCTTGCAGAACAAATGGGAATAACAAAACAAGTTGTTCAAAGGGTTAGGGAACAGAACATTCTCAAGTAGGGGGATATGGTAAAGCCTAATAAGATAATATCAATCTCCACTCCTACCAAACAAATCAAGCCAAGGCAAACCATGTCTACACCTACCTCTAGTATACAGAAGCTTGTCCCTCCACCGAAGCCACAAGCCAAGTCAACCAGTAGAGTTGAGAAGAAGAAGAAGGACAAGAGTAAAAGCGAATATGTTGCAAGCACTGCTGAAGACGTAGAGATAGAGTCTAATGAAGCAGTAAGAACTGGAAAAAAATAGTTACCTATACTAGGGTAGTGAAGAAGCCTTAATCCGGTGAAGCCCAATCAAACAAGAAACTAAGAACTAAAGTTGAGCCATCCAGAAGAGCCAAATTAAGCCAGAAGCCTAAGTTTGAGCTGGATGATGCTCTGACGTCTGACAAGATAGAAGGTACTTATACTATTGTACCCCCATTAAGTGAAATAATTGATGAAGTAGTAAAAGAAGGTAATTTGAAAAATGTATCTATAAATTATGAGAATTGTGATGAAAATGACCAGAGAGTATTAGAGGAAACTATTGTACAGTATATGAATGTTTATAAAAAATCCTTGATAGAATTGTCATCCATGATTCCAAAGGGACTCTATGATATTTTGGATGCTAGGAAACATACAACCATCTTAGAGGATCAAATAATAAAAGAATATGTTTTTTTTAATTTGAGTTCTATCATTTCTAAGGATGAAGTTGATAGGTTTCTTAAGACCGCAAAGGACAGACTCAGAAGAAAAAAAAGAGTTAATAAAATCATGCTCAGGAAAATAGATGAAGTGGTTAAAGAGACAAAAGCAATTTTGAAACAATTTTTGAAAAAGCACATAAATGAAGTTAATCTGACTAAATATGACACTCAACTAGAAGATTGGGAAAAAGATACTTCCATTCTAGTAGTACAAACAAAGGTTCTCGATGTGGAGAAAGATCAACGATCTAAGCGAGCCATTTTGGCAGAGTAGGCCAATGAGAAAGATGATGTTGATGATCCTAGTATTGGAGTATCTGGTGAAGCTGAACAATATCCTCCAGTAATAGAGGTTTAATCTGAAAAGATAGTTGAGGAGATTGGAGAAGCAGATGAAGAAAATGGAGAGGATGATGTTGAGAAGGGTGAATACGCTATGAAATATGCAAGTGTAGAAGTAGGAGAGAAGGAGAAAGGAGAAGAGAAGGATGATCAGGCTCTGATGACAGTGGCAAGAGACACTATAGAATACAAGGGAAAAAAGATTGTCACTGATGACTTCACTCAAGGACCTATTGATCTAAGTTCACTATTTCCAGTTCAAGCACTAAAGCTTGCATCTCTTGCACAAGCTAAGGTGAGTGACAACTTACTCAAGTATCACTCCAAAGATAAAGAGATGATATTCATGGCATTAGATGTGTTTGATAAAATTTGGCCAACATTCAAATTAGATACAACTGATACTCCCTCTAGTAATCTCATTTCGTACCTTTGGAGAAAGCAGCAGATGCTGGAATTTTTTATAATTTTAATACTATCAAATTGAGGATAATTTTGAAGATGATTGAATGAGATAGGGTGAGTTTGATAACTGCTATGAAGAATATACAAGATGTATTAGATGAAGGTGGTCAAATATATAAGTCATGTCTAATTTTGCATGTTTACTATTGATATTGTCAAGAAAATAAAAGAGTGTGAAGGGAAGTTACCTAAAATATCTCAATCCTATGCACCTCAATCAGTCCCTACTAGCAATTTTGAAGCTCAAGTTATGAGTATACTTGATACAATTGAGAGTTTAAATCAAGAGAAGGACAAAATTTTGCGTAGAGTGGGAGAAGTAAGAAGCCTTATCAATCTCTGAATAGATTCACTAATCAACAGTAAGAAAGATGCACTAAATGCTCTGAATAAGAGTGTTATGGTAGATCGAAGAGTAGCAAAGTTGATGCACGCCTATCATTTTAGTGGTCTGATCAATATTTTGGAGAGTTCAAAGAAGGGTTGGGATGACCACTTGGTGTGCATAAAAAAAAATTTTACAATTATTTTCAAATTTTTGTAAGTGTGTATATCGTTGTATATAAATTTTGGAGGCTTTCTATCTTTGGCATTGTTGTCCAAGGGGGAGAGAGAGAATTGAAAAATGGTGTATACTCTCAGGGGGAGCTTGTTGACTTTGTTGAGTCATTTTTCACAATGTTGTCGTCAATGCCAAAGGGGGAGATTGTTGGCAAGATGCATTGTTCTTATGAAGGTTGATGCAAGAGAAATGCTTAGGATTTTTCATTGATGGAAAATCAGTTCATAAATCATATCCAATACATATAGATTTGATTTACTGAAAGTTGTATTATCATGAGGCATAAGTCTGGTTGGTGGAATACAATATCCAACATAGTATGAGTATAGTGTATAGATCTTGATTTTGGTTGTGGTAATAGAGGCAAATGATTTGAGGTTCAAGGTAACTTATTCCATAATCCTAATATCTAGTGTTGATTCATGAGAGAGATTGAAGGTCTGGTAGCCAATAATTCAAGATGAATAGAGCTATTTTGATGTAACGTGTGATCTAAAATCTTGGGATGATTTCAGCGATTATTTTAGAGTTAAGGAGATTGGGCCAACAAGCTTATTATCATCTTGTTTAGGTCCACATATGGATTTGTGGATGGATTGAGCTAACTTGTTGGTTACACATTTCATGTTGCGCATTATGCGGTTTTTGGAAGCTAACATGAGAATTAATTTATTTTGTTGATATGGATCTATAAGGCTGATTTATTTGAGCATTTTATGAGATGGTATGATTGTGAAAAGTCTGTATGAGAGAATATGCAAAGTTTTGTGAATGTAATTGAAGGTTTTAATGCTCCAGTATATGATAGAGTAGCAAAGAAGAGTAGAGAGACAAAAAAGTTGTAGAAGACAAATTGTGCTTAACCAGAAGTGTTATTTGGCATAAATAGATGTTATTATTCAGTTCAAACACTACTGTAATCATTTGTAATCTTTTGTAGGATAGTGAGTCCTTCGAGTTGTAGCCCTCTTTTGTAATTGAGAAATGTTCTCTAAGCACTGTGACTAAATGCAAGCGCATTCCCCTTTCTGTAATGTTATCATACTCCTGATCGAAGTATAATAATATTGGAAGTTAAATTCCAACCATTGTTTTTCCCTTTCCGGGTTCCCACATAAAAATTTTGGTGTTATGGTTTTGCGGTTGATTGGTTTATGTTTCTGCACTTTACTTTCATTCTTATGCATCCGATGGTTTAAGAATCAATTTAATAAAAAAATTAATTGCAAAATAGTGATTCACTCCCCTCCCTCTCAATGGTCATTTATTCTAACAAGAACAATCAGAAAATGATTAAAACTAATCATAGACAAAGAATGAAGCATATAGGAAAAGTTCATCAACTAGTCCAAAGAAAGGAGACCATGGCCAATCTAACTTGGATAAGCTCCACACCACTATGTCTATTGGACTAAGTAACCTTAGATCTAAAAAGATCAAGATAAAGAAAGCCCAGAGAGTTAATTCTATCTAACAAATCTTGGTTACTATCTTTAGAAATCGGAGCCCCACCCATCCTCTCAAAATTAGAAATAGGAGTGTTAAAATCCTCCATCAAGAGCCACTTGTCATTAGGGAATATTTGTCTAGAATTCACCAAAGAAGCACAAAGAGACTTTCTAGCATTCTTACTATTTGGTGCATAAATAATTGAAATGACCCAAGAAGAACTGCCTAGAATATTAGTAAATTTGGTTGCAATATGACTAGTACTAGTCACAATAGCCATACCTTGAACCAATCTGGGATTCCAAAAAGAATCAATGCCACCAGATACTCCCTCAACATCATAACAATGAAGACCACAATTCTTAAAAATTGCTAGCTTCATTTTTAAAAGTTTATCAGACAACATCTTAGTCTCCTCAACAAGACAAATCTTAGGTTTATGATCCCTCACCAAGTTAGAGAGGAGATCATGCTTATGGAGGTGGTTCGGCCCCCTTATATTCAAGGATATGATCTTCATTTGGCAAAAAAAGGGGATCAAATCCCTATGTCTTGTATGGTTCTCTGAGAGCCATCAACAATCTCAACCTTTCTTTCCTTATCCATGTTAAAAAGATTTGGGGGTCTTCCCACTCCTCTTGTTTCTGAGCCTCAATAAAATTTATCTTTGTTCCTAGTCTTAAATCCAATAGATCCTGAAGCCAAACCATTTCACAAAGGGAAAGTAGAACTACGCCGATGATTCTAGGATTTTATTTGAATAAAAGGATTTGAATCATCAAGCTCTGAGTCAATATCCAAATTTTGAGTGTTTGGCGACTTATATTGCATAACTTTTGAGGTAACATTCTCCATCTACCCACCTGCATCCTGAGAATTTAAGGAGTCTAAAGCATTACCCACATCCATGATCAGCTTACTAATCTACTCTCTCGAGTAAGAAGAAATAGAGCTGCTAGAAACTAGACCCTCCATAGATGGACAAGACTCATCCATCTTCACCTGAACAAGAATATTATCAAAAATAAAGGGAACACTATGTTCATCATGTGGAGAAATCCAATCTGAAGATAAATCATGATTAATAGCATTGAGCCCCACCTTCAATGGTTGACAATCCTAAATGGTGCAATCACAAGTTAGGAGGGACCTCAAAGAGATCAATCCAGATTGGTCAGCAAGAGTAAACATAATGAAAACACTAATATATAATGAATACAATACATAACAGGTCAAATTATAACATGAAAAATGATTACAAGGAACCGGTAACAACCGAGTTACATAAACCAGCTCACAGGCCTGCTAGAACATGCTCAAAGTACAAACAGGTCACAACCGGGACCTCAAAATTATAGACCTCCCTTCTATGTTCTATCTTCCACCTTATACTACATTCCAATGCTTAATTACAATGATTTATATGATCCAAGGGGATTCGGTCGCCCCAATGAAGGATCAAAACCCGAAGAACAAGACCTAACATGCAAATCCCACAAGGTCGGCCTCCGCCAAATAAATCCTTCTAGAAAATCCAAAGGATGCAGAGTAAATCATGGGAAAAGGTCAACCCCATGCCAAACAACATCATAATCAACACTCAAGGCTCTGCAAGCTATGGAAGAGATTTGGTAGATCACAAATGCAAATAGGTAAAGGCAACCGGTAACAAAAAACTGTCTCAGAAACTGGTAGTGATATCTTCTCAAAAAATGATCCAATTGCTCCGCAGTTTGGAAATAAGGTAGATGGTCAAGTCTTCAAGAAAAATCAAACTCCACAAGATCCGATGAGCCAAATTCAGTACACACAAAAAGAAATGTTGAAACTACAAACCAAAAGCAAGACAAAAAGGAAAATATTTATGGTTGATGCAAGATTGCAATGAACCGGGGATGCTACTGCATTGGACATCCAGGGTTATTGAAAAAGTGACTCTCTCATTTTGCTGGGGTCAGGGGAAAACCAAGGCGGTCTACCTCTTCCTGAGAAATCCAAGAGGAATTTTCAATTGGTCTTCCCTTCCACTTCACCAAGTACTCCTTATACTAACTAATCTGGGTACTATGCCCAATCCTACTATCCAAAATGTCCTCAATCTAATCTGGTTCCTTCCAGGGCAACTGTTTCTCCAAGTCTTCTTTAGTGTCTTCATTGAATTTTGGTTCATGATACTCATGAAGGTCTACAATATTGAATATAGGTGATATATTCAAGTCATCTGGTAACTCCACTTCATATGCATTCCTAGAATTGAACTTCCTCAAGAACTTATAGGGTCCAAACTTCTTCATTTGCAATTTGTTATAGGTTCCAACTGGGAATCTTTCTTTTCTCCGATACACCATCACATCATCACCAACTTCAAATTCCTTATGTCACCTCTTCTCATCTTCCTTCTCCTTATACTTGTTGTTCAGGTCCTCCAAATGATGCTTAGCTTGAATATGCAAGGCTTCCTTGTGATCTACAAAGTCTTCTACTTCTTAACTTCTCTAGTATTTGTGATGCTAATATCCCTTAATTATGATATGCCTCTAGGATGCACTCTAGTAACAATCTTAAAAGGTGTTCTTCCGCTACTCTTGTTTACTAAATTATTGTAGGGAAACTTTGCTTGTGCTAAAATAAAATCCCAATTTTTGGTTTTATCTCCATCTAAACATCTCAATAAATTTCCCAAGCTCCGATTCACTACCTCTGTATGTCCATTAGTCTATGGGTGAAAAGTAGATCTAAATTCCAAATCTATCTTCATCTTCTTCCAAAGTGTTCTCCAAAAGTAACCAACAAACTTAGTATCTCTGTCTGAAACTATGCTCTTAATTAACCCATTCAATCTCACTATTTCCTTGAAAAATAGGTATGCTACATGAAGTGCATCTGATGTCTTCCTACAAGGTATGAAATGAGCCATCTTAGAGAATATATCCACCACCACAAATATAGAATCATTTCCTCTTTGTATTTAAGGTAATCCAAGTATGAAATCCATGCTTATATCCTCCCAAGGTCCTACCGATACTGTCAAAGGTTTATACAATCCCACAATTTGACTACTCCCTTTTGCAACTTGATAAATTTGACAACTTTGCACATATTTCCTAACATCCTTATGAAGTTGGGGCCAAAACTATTGCTCACTCACCAAGTCTACAATTTTGTCAACACCAAAGTGTCTAGCAAATCCTCCACTATGTTTCTCATTTATCAGGTTCTCTCTCATAGAGCTCTTAGGTATGCACAACTGAACTCCTCTAAATAACATCCCATCCTAAATGAAATAACATAACCACTTACTCCTATCTTCCATAACTTGTTCTTTACATGCTTTCCAAGGTTCTCCAAAATCCGGGTCATCATCATACAAGGTCTTCAGTTCTACAAATCCTAATACTATCACTCTCATCTCTGTCAGCAAACTCCTTCTCCTACTAAATGAATCAACAACTCTGTTAGATTTCCCACTTCTATGCTTCAACACAAAGGTGCAACTCTGCAAAAATTCTACCATCTCATATGTCTCTGATTCAACTTACTCTGACTCATCAAATGACTACAAGGTTTGATTATTTATATACAACACAAACTCCTTAGGTAACAATTAATGTCTCCACTTCTTCAAGGCTTGAACTATGGCATAGAATTCCTGATCATATACTAAATATCTCCTCCTAGCATCATTCAAATTCTCATTGAAATAAGCTACTACTCTCCCTTCTTGACTCAAGACTGCTCCTATTTTTATTCCACTTGCATCACAGTCAGCTTGAAATAGTTTGTTGAAATCTGGTAAAGCCAACATAGGCTTCTCAGTCAGTTTCTGTTTCAATAGCTCAAAACTTTTGTTTGCTCCGATGGTCCACTTGAATTCCTTTTGATCTCCCATCATGATGTAAGTCATAGGGTTACAAACTGAACTGAATTTTTTTATGCACTTCCTGTAAAAACTAGCCAATCCATGAAATGATCTTACCTCTCCAATGCTTTTTAGTGTAGGCCACTCAACAATTGCTTTTAATTCTCAAGATCCATCTTCGAACCATCCTCAGATATCACAAATCCCAAACATACTAGCTCTTCCTTCATGAAAGTATACTTTTTAAGATTTATTAGCAACTTCTCTTCTCTCAACCTCTGCAAAAATTGTCTCAAATACAACAAATGCTCCTCTTTTGTCTTACTAAAAATTAGAATGTCATCCAAATAAACAATAACAAACTTACCCTAGAATTTCTTCAATACCTCATTCATCAACCTCATGAAAGTACTTGGTGCATTAGTTAACTCAAAAGGCATCACCAACCATTCATATAGTCCTTCATTTGTTTTCAATGTTGTCTTCCACTCATCTCCTTTTCTGATCCTGATCTGATAATATCCACTCTTCAAGTCTATCTTTGTAAACTATTTGGCTCCACTCAAACAGTCAATTATGTCATCCATCCTAGTCAAAGGAAACCGGTATTTCACTATGATCTTGTTTATTGCTTCGAAATAGGTACACATCCTCCATTCTCCATTCTTCTTAGGTGCTAATACTATTGGTACTGCACAAGGGCTCAGACTTTCTCTAATCAAACCTTTCTTCAACAATTCCTGCACTTGTCTATTTAACTCTTCATTCTTTTTCGGTGTCATTTGGTGTGCAACTTTGTTAGGCAAACTAGCTATGGGAACCAAATCCATGCAATGACTGATACTTCTTACCCATGGTAATCCATTAGGAATATTATCTGAAATTATGTCTTCATATTTTGTCAGCAATTATTTTACCTCCTCTTGTTGTTCTTCTTCCAGTTTTGATTTATCGGTCTTTTTAGGAACTAAGGTAAAACATACATTATCATGTCTCATTCCATCCACCAAACAAATCATAGGATTAGTACAAACTTCACTCTTCAAAGGCTCCTCCAAGGGTAACAAGGTTGGCTTCATCCCATTTGCCACAATAGTACATATGTTCTTCCTCCCATCATTTATTGCTTGTCTATCAAACTACCAAGGTCTACCCAACAAAAGGTGACAAATACCCATAGTCATAATATCACACAAGACTTCATCATGATAATTCCCAATTTTCAATTTCACAAAACGTTTCTCAATTACCAACAACTTATGTTCATTCTGAATCCATGCTATCTGATAAGGCTTAGGGTGTTTCAATCTTTCCAAATTCAACTTATTCACCATCTCTTGTGAAACAAGATTAGTTGAACTACCACTATCAATAACAACTCTACAACACTTACAAGATACCTTACATCTGGTCTTGAACAAATTTCTCCTCTACAAGGGCTCTTCTTCTTCTCTGGTATGACACAAAACTCTCCCCATAATCAATAGTTCTCCATCTTCTTGTTTGTTAGCTAATCCGGTGGGGTTTCCTTCCACCACTGTTGCTCTTCTGGTATTTTTTGTCTTATTGCATTCAAATGCACGATGCCCTTCTCCTCCACACTTAAAGAAAGTGCCTCTAAATGTCTTCTTGTCTTGTCTTCTGAAATTCTCATTTCAGTAGCCATCTGGTTGTCTCCTCTGGTAGAAATTTATATCTTCTTTCTGGTATGAATTACCTTCTTTGCTTATTGCTTTGTCCTTGTTTTGATCTGTACAGGTTCCTATACCTTCAGTATATCCTCTTCCTCTTTGAAATCTACCTCCAGTAAACCTTCCACCTCTACCTCTCTTCCTCTACTCATGTCTCTTGTTTAGCTTTTCTTCAACCTTTAGGGCATACTAGTAAGCTTCTTAAACACTCTGCAATTTGATCAAATTGAGTTCATCTTGTATAGACATCCACAATCCATTCAAATATCTTGCAACTTGTTCAACTTCATCACCAACATGTCCAGATCTAATATTCAACTTGTAAAATGCATCGGTGTATTCCTTCGCACTAGATTCTTTCTGTCTCAAATTTTGCAACTTCCCGAATAGATTCAGTTGATAATCAACCGATATAAATTTTGATTTCAACTTAGCAACCATCTGATCCCAAGTCTTGATTTTCTCTTTACCTCTTCTCTGTCGATCAACCTACAAATGTTCCCACCAAAAAGATGCATGACCTTTTAACTGGGTATAGGCATATTTCACCTTCCTTTCTTCGACAATGTTTTAAACATCAAAATACTTTTCCATCTCCGAGATCCAATCCATCAATTCATTGCAATCCAACTTTCCATCATATTCCGGTGGGGTAAAATGTAGTTTAGTATTAGCTCTACTCAAAACCCTCAAAAACATTTCTTCATCCAGATCAACCACCGGTAGGTTTACTTGTTCTGTCAACGCTGCTTCTCCTTCATCTTCACTTACATCTTCAATACGTTGGCCTCTTCTTTGTGTTTTCTCAACAACTTCCAACTGGGTTGCTATCCCTCACAACATCTAAATCACAGTAGGATTTTTTATTCCCACGTGCTCCACCATTCTTGGTTCCTCTTCGCGCCATCTTTATGCTAGTCCTCTGTAGCTGCAAGTCGGATCCACAGTCTGCTACCCTACAACAAAATTCTTAGGAAAACAGAATTTCCGGAACAAAACTCATTCTGATACCACTTGGTGCAATCACCGGTTAGGAGGGACCTCAAAGAGATCAATCCGGACTGGTTAGCAAAAGTAAACACAACAGAAACACAAAGATATGATGGAGACAATGCAGAACAGGTCGAATTATAACATGAAAACTGATTACAACCAATAGGTAACAACCGGGTTACATAAACTGGCTCACAAGCCTGCTAGAACATGCTCAAAGTACAAACAGGTCACAACCGGGACTTCAAAACTATAGATTTGCCTTCTATGTTCTATCTACCACCTTAGACTGCATTCCAATGCTCAATTACAATGATTTATACAATCCAAGGGGATCCATTCGGCCCAAAAAGGGATCAAAACCCGAAGAACAAGACCTAACGTGCAAAACCAACAAGGTTGACCTCCGGCAAAGAAATCCTTCCAGAAAATCCAAAGGATGAAGAGTAAATCATGGGAAAAGGTCGGCCACATGCCAAGGAACATCAAAATCAATGTTCGGGGCTCCACAAGCTATGAAAGATATCTGGTAGATCACAAATGCAAATAGGTCTAGGCAACCGGTAACAAAAGACAGCCTTGGAAACCGGTAGTGATATCTTGTCGGAAAATGATCCAATTACTTCACGGTTTGGAAATAAGGTAGATGGTCAAGTCTTCAAGCAAAATCCAACTCCATAGGATCTAGTGAGCCAAATCCGATACACAGAGAAAGAAATGCTGAAACTGCAAACAGAAAGCAAGATAGAAAGGAAAATAATTTTGGTTTATGCAAGATTTCCATGAACCGGGGATGCTCCTGCACCACTAAACTAGAGAAACGAGTTTCTCTACCTCATGAGTCGGTTGCCCACTCGGCACCAGGTTAACATTCTTTTCCCCAGAAGGATCCAAATCGAGAACGTTCTTCCTCTAGGCTTTTTTTGAAGGTTGCTTCATTGGACAATCCCTAGCCTAATGCACCACCTTCCTACAATGAAAGCAGGCAAAAGGAATGGATTCATATTCCACTTTTTGGAGCCATTTCCCTAACTTTGAATTGAACGTGATTTCTTGGGGAAGATCCACCGACTATTTGATATTCACACAGATCCGAGCATACACTAATCTTCTTTTAGTCACCATCATGGGATCCAGGCACAAAACCTCACCGAAACAAGCAGCCAAACCACTGAAGATTTCCTCATCCCAATGTTCCAAACGGAGACCAGGAAGACGAACCCAAATGGGGTCCTCATTACGCTCCCAATCCTTGAGGTCAAGCCTGGTTCCCATTTTTTCAATGCCAAGTCAGATTTGCCCAAAATCCGAGGTCCCTTAGACATAACAGAGTTCAAATCCTCATCATAGTTGAAGGAGAAGGAGAAGAAATCATCCACCACTTCAATCTGACCTTTGCCTTTCCACTTACGGGCAACCCAAGCTTATACGATTTCAATATTAAGGCGGGGTCCCACAAATTTACAAACTAGCACTAAGGCCATATTGGCCATAGTTTTATCTGCAATGCAATCCAAAATCAAAATGGAGCAAATCCTAGAAACAGGGTCTGCACTATGGGAAACTGGAGAGACCGACTTAACTTTAGGCCGAGGACCAAAAAGCGCTGACCATTTCCTATTATAGTCAAACGCTGAAGAAGAGTCCAACTTGCTGGCAGATTCCCTGGGACCCTCAGAAACACGTGAAACATCAGATCTGTCGAACAAGGCATCATTACAACACGTTCGAACTCGCAGAGTTCCGCCATCCCAGACGGCACTTCCACCTCCATCCGCTTTCCCTTCCGCATTGACATTCCCCGAAACAAAATCCAGCATTCCTCAGCCAATTCCGCCATTTTTGTACCGACCCACCTGCTGCGAATTCAAATTCTCCTCGCCATGACTTAAAATGAGTTGAGCATTCCCAAATAAAATATTCGTAATTATTATGAATAAACTATGAACCCAAAATATTCTCGCTTATATTCTGACTGTTTAAAGTTGAATCAAACGATTTTCCAACACAACAAAGTTTTATTAATGATCATATTACGTGATTTCCCCTTCAGTAGACTGTACTTTTCAACAACGAAGGATCTTTCTAGTTGTGGTAGTTAAGAAATGGACAGTTTTGTATAGAATGCATGGTGATTCCAAATGGAATACTTAGAGACAGAGACGCGTATATCTGTATGGCTGGTTATCTATTTAAAGAATCAAGAATAGACTACCTAACATTTATCGTCCAAAAACTAATTGAAATTATCAAATATGACTTGTAGTTGCATTTGATTCTGCGAGCAACACCCTTTGCACGGAAACTAAATAATTAATTGGAAGATTGGATGCTGCTATTGTTGGAAGTAATCTCAACTACCCCAATAACTTGTCATGTCTCACATCCTCCGTATGATCGTCCAGATCTGCAGTTAATTTGCAACATTAAATGAAAGCACTCAAAGCAGATTTTCCTTGGATTTGAATGGATTCTCTGTCACTGCATCAGCCTGCTCTCTGTCATATCAGCAAACTTACATTATCTTCTACAGCCTGCCTAATGTCCCATCCTCAGATTCATTCAGATTGTGGTTGCTAAATAAATAATATTTTACGTATGTACTTGTCTTGGTCTTTAGTCTTCTATATATCGTATGATGTGTATTTGTTCTGCACTCTCAGAGCAGAGTCTGTTAGAAGATATCAGTCTGAAATAAGTATGAATGTAATGGTGTTTAATGTATGAGTTGCAACTCAGGAAATCAATGTAATGTCTTCTTTTGATTAATATAAACTCCTTTGTTTTCATTTTTGCTTTCATCCCCTGTTTCCATCAGTGGTATCAGAGCCACATCGATCATGCTCATTGGGAGTAGAGGATCATGGACATAAGAAGAAAATTGATATTTCTTTTAATGTCTATCTGTTGCTGTTTATAGAGATGGAGTCGTAGCCAAAAGGGATGTTGCAGGAAACCAACATTAAAGGCACAAATGATGGCTAACAGTATTAAGGTTGAAGGAGCTTTGTAGAGTCTACCATACAGTTGAAGCTGCAGAAGCCTACTAGAGAATCTCGCCTCAACAAAGGGAAGGAAAGTAACTGAATGAAGCTTGAGTAAAGGGAGTCTTGATGTTCAAGTCAGAGATTTTGGTTAACTGAAGTTATATTTGCAAAATGGTAGAATCATTCGTGTGTAAGCTGAAGTGAATGAGATTGAAGAATAAGGAAAGCTGCTAAGGTGTTTTAGAGGTCGTTTGAAGGCAAATAATAGCCACAGTTTGGAAGAACAGAAGTCAAGGCTAAGTCACTGAGAGAAGTGTTCAAGGAGATTGTTGTTAATACATAGCTGGTGAGTAAAAAGTTGTTCCTGAAGGAGATTGCAGAAATAAAAATTGCCTCTTTGGAAAGAGACAATTTGCAGCAGCAGAAACACAGTCAAGTGTCAGGGTAAGGTAAGTTTATTCTTTTTTTTTTTTTTCAATGGGTAAAGTGGACAGAGTAAAAAAAGAGAAAACAAATGATTTAAAAGAAGAATTGAAGGAATGTAAGAAGAAAATTTCAGAAATGATATTTCTTTTAAAAGAGAAGCAAATGGAAAAATGTGAACTGTTAGATGAAAATTATAATCTTGAAAAAGAATTGAATGAAGTTAAAGATAAAAATAAGGAATTAGAAGAAAAATTACAATTATTTGATGATGTCAAAAAGAAGTTTGATGATTTGGAAGAAATGTCAAAAAGGTTAGAAGAAGAAAACAGTTTACAAAAAAGGGAAATTTTAAATCTGAAACAAGAGAATGAATGTTTGAAGTTAAAACCACTAGTTAGTAATGCTTCATGTGACACAAAAGATTTGTGTTCATCATTTAGTGAAGGTGATTTAGTTGAAACTGTTTGTGACAAAGAATGCATGAAAGAAGATGAGAATGTGTTTGCAAATTATGTTAGTTGTGATGATAAGAATATTGGTTTAAAAATCATGAAGAAAATGGCTTATAAAAGTCAAGGATTGGGAAAACAAGAACAAGGAATTAAAGAGCCTATTGAGCCTATAATGAGGCCAAAGTATGAAGGTCTTGGATATGTCACACGAAAAGAAAATGATGCTACTAGTTCACACAAAACAACCCATAAAAGACATTGTATTAAGTGTTTTCATTGCAATAGAGAAGGACACACAAAAGAAATGTGTTGGGACTTACATTCATGTAAAATTTGTGGTTTAAGAAATCATTCTGAAAAAATGTGTTGGAAGAAAGAATCAATACTAGGTTGTATAAAAATAGATTGTGGATGGACCTATGGACCTAGTTGGCAAAAGCTCATAGGTATGTTCAAAAAATTGTACAAATGTTCATATGTGAAGAACAATAGAAGTAATGAAAGATTTGAGTGTCCAAAAGGGATTGAAAATGTTTTCAGCTAAAAGAAACCATTGTTTAGCAAGGCAACTACTGATTGTATGATGTTTTGAAGACTTCAAACTAAAGAGATTGAGAGACTACAGTAGCAGTTGAAGAAAACTGGAGCATAAGAAAGAAAGAGAAGTTGATGAAAGAAATCAGAAAATCAGAGAAGGATATCAGTTAAAGAGAAGATATTATGGATGCTGAAAAATGCAGCAGCTGTAGCAATATCCAGTTAGCCAGAAAACCAAAGAAGAGATCATAGACAAAAAGGGAAGATAGTTGAAGAAAGCTGGAAAGAACAAAAGAATAGGTAGAACAAAAGAATGGATAGTATACTGGTAATTGAGATTAAGGGGAAGTGTTGGAAGTAATCTCAACTACCCCAATAACTTGTCATGTCTCACATCCTCCGTATGATCGTCCAGATCTGCAGTTAATTTGCAACATTAAATGAAAGCACTCAAAGCAGATTTTCCTTGGATTTGAATGGATTCTCTGTCACTGCATCAGCCTGCTCTTTGTCATATCAGCAAACTTAAATTATCTTCTACAGCCTGCCTAATGTCCCATCCTCAGATTCATTCAGATTGTGGTTGCTAAATAAATAATATTTTACGTATGTATTTGTCTTGGTCTTTAGTCTTCTATATATCGTATGATGTGTATTTGTTCTGCGCTCTCAGAGCAGAGTCTGTTAGAAGATATCAGTCTGAAATAAGTATGAATGTAATGGTGTTTAATGTATGAGTTGCAACTCAGTAAATCAATGTAATGTTTTCTTTTGATTAATATAAACTCCTTTGTTTTCATTTTTGCTTTCCTCCCATGTTTCCATCAGCTATCACAGAAATAAACTAAACTAAAATTGGTTGGTATCTCTTTGGAAAGTGATTAAAGAATTCTATGTATTTTGTTTCACATGCTGGCCGTTAGTTCTTTCCCTTCATATAAAATACCGAAAGTGGGCCGAAAAATGGCAGTCCATTAGACAAATAATACCCGAATTTGATAAAATATTGTGCGAGAAGACGAAGGATGAACAAAAACAGGTTAGAGTCCATGCAATTCAACGTGTGATGAGATTAAGCCCAGTATGATGTCAAGAAGGGCCAGAAAAGTATGTTTTAAAAGGTTAAGTTTATATTGTCTTATTCAATCTGATCTGGTGGAAACTCTGGACTTTCCTAAAGTAGATTCTGCTGTCAACTTTATGGGGGCCAGTTGATTCGATTTTGATGTTAAGATGGTGAGGTGCAGAGCCCAGTAGATAGCCCAGTTTTTTGGGTTCGCAAATTCCACAAGATATAGAAAAGCCCTATATAGAGAATCTATTACCAGTGATACAGACTAGACTATGGTAGTGATCCCAAGATCCCACCTAATCAAAGGACTAGTCGGACTAAACTATTCAAGTGATTTTATTTCTGCATGGTTGTGCAGCCAGGCTAAGATTTTGATCTAGCTCCACAAGGACCTTAGGTTTTGGATAGCCCCAGTTCAACCCTACTGGCAAATGCTTACAGTTGCCGGATACCCATTATATTGTCTTCAGAAAGGTATTTCTGGTTCGTTAGGAATCATCTTCAAAGGTATTTCTGATAGCTGTTGAGCCCTTATATTGGTGATGGGTAAAGGAGGTGGAAATGCAGACAAGAGGGGAACAAAACATCCCATATATATAGGTGTGAGAAAGAGGAAGTGGGGACTGTGGGTGTCAGAAATAAGAGAGCCAAAGAAGAAGAAGAGGATATGGCTGGGCTCATTTCCCACACCAGAGATGGCAGCTCGTGCACATGATGCAGCTGTGTTAGCATTAAAAGGGGATACTGCCAATTTCAATTTCCCTGAATCGTTTCAATCCCTTCCTCGCCCTGCAACTTCTTCTGCAGACGACATTCAGGCTGCTGCTGTCGAAGCTGCATACTCTTTTCAACAGCCAGAAGAGGAACAAGTACCCCATTTGAGCTCCAGCAGCAATAATGATGATGAGAGAAATGATCTCGTAGACTTCGAGCTTTTCTTAAACAATCCAAGTATTGTTGCTGAACCCTGTGATATTGCAGGACCTGATAACAACAGTGAAGTGGTGGAGTCATGGGTGGACTGGCCTAACTTGCTAATGAACATTGGAGATGGAGTACCAATTGGGTTTTCTCTCCTGTTTCCTAATCAATTCTATGGAGAAGAGGAACAAGATCACCCGTTCGTGTCTCTTTGGGATTTCACATAAACTATTGTGTAGCTAGTAATCTTTATTTAGCCAAGATTACTATGGGCATAAGCTATCTGTTATAGAACGGGAAAATAACAGCTGAGGATCAATATGCGCAGCTCAGGTTATAGATGGATTGGTAAGTTGAGTTTATTAGGTAAATAGGAGGGGAAAAAACTGTACAAAATTTAAACAGTATAAAGAAACCCAAAAAGTACGCCTCATGGGATAAGATTATATCAAGTTGCCCTAATGGGATTAAAAAAAATGGCGTTTATTTTTATTAGGAGTTTTCATCATTCAATGAAATGCAGAATGTAACATTTTCATTTTAAGAACTGTACTCGCTGATGTAAGAGTGTTCTTGCCGATGTAAGAGTGTTCTTTACCCAACTGTATATAAATGTTTTCCTCCCTTTGTTTCCAGGAAAAAGTGAGAATCTTCAAGAAACCTTTTGGCTATTATTGCTCAAGTACGTATGCTATTATTATTATGGACACAAATGTATATATGGATTCCGGAAAATGGATGCCTTGTCTGAAGTTTTCAAGGTCATCATTTTTTGTTTTGTTTGCTGGTGTTTTCTGTCTAGCTTTTTGCTCACTACATTCGTATGGTAACACTATTAATGGATCAGAACAAAATATTCGAACATCGTAGACACTGAGGCAAGTTGATTCAATTGTGAATACCAATTTTATTTTTCATGCCAGAAGTTAACAGAAAAGTCACGTGAACCTTTGTGATTCTTTCTAGGGATGGCATTTTGAATACGTGAACAGAATTTTACTAACCAAATGTTTAAAACTTATTGGCTAAGAAATGTGCTTATGTGAAAAAAGATTAGGCTACTAACAATGCTACAACTTAAACTTGCTATGTAGGTTTCTTCGACCTCCCTATTTAAGTACTTCTTCACTGGGGAGTTAGCATGAAACCGTGGCGGGCTCAAGAATTTTGTGAATTTCTAGTTAGAGTATTTCATTTTGTTATACAATTTTAAATCTTTTCTATGTTCAATTTTGTTTTTATATATAAAACAGCAAAACAAGGGCACATATTTTGTATAAAAGCAGTCTGTAGACAGCATTAGTCAGTCATTGACAACATATTAAAAGCATCAAATAGTCTAAGGTTAAAATATCAAAAATACTTTAAGATTAGAAATATAAGAATCAATAGCAGTATCAAATAGACCATTTTTCCATGTTCAATTATGTTACTTTAATAGATATTGTTATCTTTAATAAGATTCTTTTTTACTTCACAATGACATATATTTAATGCAAAATTGATTTAATATTACGTTATAGAAAAAATTATCTTCCCTAATCTACAAACCTTTTCAATGGTCTATTCCATTCCAAAAATCTTAGACCTTCAATCCCTCCTGTAGAGTCACCCTTTAATAAGTGAACCCCTAGACTCTTATTGTCTCATACAAATGCACTATTTGCCATGTGAATCCCTATAACCTCTTGTAAATGCACCCTTTGGAATGTGAATCTTTAAAAGTACAGTTACCATTTCAAATGCACCCTTTGGCATGAAAATTCTCAAACCAGTAACATTGAAGTAAAACACTAACATATCACCATTGATATTCACAAAAACCATTAATGAACCTAAATAAATGTAATATAATAGAGGGAAAATTTCAAATACATTTTAGCATGCGTTGACCTATAGTAGGCTTTCAAAATCAAGATATATGTAGGAAACATCATGATTTTGTATCTTTTATCATCTTATGAATAAAACTTACATTAATCTGAGCACAAATATATTACAAGGAAAAAATAATTCATAGATTATATTTTTGTTGAAGATTACGTTGATGCCTTTTCAAATGTGTTTTAATAATTTTATGTCTGTGTGGTGAATATAAATCTATTATACAATATAGATAAACTTAAATTTTTAAGTATCAAAATTCATTTTATTTGTTGGTGATAGTTGATATATATGATATGCAATTTGACCCATATATTCTTTGTTGTCTTACACTTCATAACCTTCACAAATTTCCAAGTTAGTTAAATCAAATATAATAACATTTATTTCTTTAGTATTTCTTTCACAAGCCTTCTTTCCAATCTAATGTATTGGAGTACTTTTAGCTATTTCATATCCATTTGCAATATATTGCCCAATATCAAACCTTATAGCCATAAAAAAGGATCCCATCCTAGCAATCTTAAAGGAATAATTAGATCCCCAAAAAAGTGGAGAATGATTTGATGACAAAATTTCCTCAACAATTGAGTATTTTCTCTTAGATCTATCTCAAGTTGTTATGCTTTATAAATGCAACATGATTTTGATGCCCAATGAAAGGCACACAACATTCCAAAAGGTGGGGGGTGAATCACTACATCCTAGTTTCAACTCAATTAAATATTAATCATCATAAACAATCAATTTGACTTAAAACAATCTTCTAGATGATGCAACAATTAAGCATCATAATAGAACATACTTTTACACAATGGACATGAGATATACATGTTAACCCAAAGTGGGAAAAACCACAATAAAAATAGTTGCTTCGATCTACTATCAAAATCTAGCCTCACAAAGAGATGAATAACTTACAATATAATTTAGGTATCAGCCTATTAGAGACACTAGTACCATATTGTATTTGCAAGAACCAACCCATTGGAAACACAATACCCAATACAATGATTTAAGCACCAACTTGATATGTAAGGCACTAATCTTATCAAAGAACAAAGATATGATTTACAGACCTTTAAGACTCCTAATTCAAAAATCACTTGATCTAATCAACCTTAAAACTCCCTCCTACATTGCATATGATTTTTTTATAATGCACATATGATAAAAATTCATCTCACAATACACACATTATGATATTTGCATGAAAGTCCTAAATTTAGATAGCATTCTTGCAACACTCACAACAACAACATCTCTAGGATAGATCCTAGATATTTATATATATAAACTATATTTACAATTACATTTATGTGTTAGCCCAAAACATAGAAATAATATTTGTATGTTGGCCATAGAAACACTCCTTAATAAAACTTGTCGAAATGTGTGAGAGGCTAAGTCCAATATCTCACACACTATTCAAGAAGATAGAATACAGTACACAATTTCCAATTTAGTCTCATCTAGTCCCATTGGTCATCCATATGCTACCTATAGTGAATGCACTTTACAAGCCTTTCCCACATGAAGCCAGAATAACAAGCTAGTATATAACTAGCACGGTGACCTTTATGTCACTACAATCTTGCTAACCGTTATACACCAACTCCAAAAAAATTTGATTGTTATAAACCATGTGTTAACATACTCTTGTTTCAAACAATAGGATATAACTCACAAACATGAATAAATTTAGATGACAAAAAGTTACCAGAACAAGCTCACTATTTGGGTAAGTATCCTCAAACATTCTCGATCAGACTTTTAGATCAGTTCCAGTAACTTTAATAGATGCAATATAATATGACAAACATTTTGACTAAATCCATCGTCATAGCTAGCCACATGTTCGACGACAACTTAAAATCCACCATAAACAGGTCTAACTTAATATGACAAGTAATTGTATTCTTCTAGATACCATGAAATCAATTACAACAACTTGTTAACACTCCATTGTCATCACACCTTTGAAATCGAATAACATACATTCAAGAGAGAGGAAGGAAAAAAAAATTATAAAAAAAAGGAGGAAATAAGAGAAGAAAATAATTTAAAAATAGAGTAAAGGGAGACAGATAGGAATAGAGGAGCAAATGAAAACAAATAGAAAGAGGGAAGAACAGAGGAATCACATATTTTCACCCCAGTATTCATAAGGAATTTAACTATGTTTAAATTATCGTAGATGACTGTATTTTCAGAATTTAAAAAAATTAAATATTGCTTTTGAAACTATATTATTTCCTGAACTACGTTTCTTGTGAATGCAAAGATTTTGTGAATAATGCTACTCAGAAAAGTAGGTTATTATTTGTGTGTGGGCATTCGATATTTCATTAGTTGTTATTGTGTGATTAAAACCTTGTTGATTTTTTTGCTAGTTTTTAGCTTCTAACTATATTATTCCAATAGCTTCAAACTGTATTTCTGCAGGAGAGATTTCTATTCTTGCAGCTATTCTTCTAACTATAAAATATAGTTAAAAAGTATATTAAAGTATACCACCATATTAGCTAAGCAACAATCCATAGTGTAGACTTGTAGTTACATGTGCTTCTTCTAACAACATGCTTTGCAGCAAAATCCAAAATGATTAATTGAATACTCGACACTCTTCATACGCCAGCATAAATTAGTTTGCATAAAATCAAACAACCAAATAGAAACGTATTAAACATGGCCAACGAAGATAAAAGGCCAACAAATACAGTAATTGACTGGTTAACCACCAGCAAAAGTAGCTATATAATTCAACACATCCAGCAGAGCAGGCTTAGTATTTTCAGCCGCACATTGTGTTGTCTGTCGTAATGAGATCGAAGACAGATGCTATTTGTTGTATTAAAGTCGATGGTTGATGTGCAGAACATATGACAATATATAAGTAAGCTTATTCAGGTTTTGAAGCTATGATATGCAGCTAACTTTGAGCTTGTTATGCCACTAAAATGAAACAAAGCTTCAGATAGTGTCTAGGCTATATTGATCAAGAGATTGGAGGAGGAAACTCCAATAGTTTCAATTCTGTAGAGTGTTTGGCTTTGAGCTGTTGTAGAGATCTAAGTTTAATAAAGTCTATGACATTTGTCATTTATGTTAAGTGCTATCATTATATGCTTTTACATGTTCAGGTTGTTCATCTGTGTTGTCAGATATTGTATTAGACTATTGTACAGTCTTGTTTATTAATGTGGAAATTCCAACAGTTGTCTGTACTCTTCTAATTACTTATGGGGAAAGGAGGTAGTAACAGCGCAAATGGAAATAGGAGGGGAACAAAACATCCTAGCTATATAGGTGTGAGAAAGAGAAAGTGGGGTTTATGGGTGTCAGAAATCAGAGAGCCGGGGAAGGAGAAGACAATATAGCTTGGCTCATTTCCCTCACCAGAGATGGCAGCTTTGCACATGATGCAGCTGTTTTTGCCTTAAGAGGGGAGTCCGCCAATTTAATTTCCCTGACTCGATTCATTCCCTTCCCTGCCCTGCAACTTCCTCTGCAACAGATAATCAGGCTGCTGCTATCCAAGCTGCCTACTCATCCAGAGAGGCAACAATTATTGCAGCTTTGCTTCAACAAGAACAGTGATGATACTGGCAAAGCTTTTCTTGGTTCAGATAACCGGTCTCAATCCACTGATTTTGGAGGAACTGAAAGCCAAAACAACGAGATAATGGAATCATGGTTAGATTGTCTAAACTTACTAATGAACACTGCAGATGGAGTTACAATGGGATCTTCTCTCCAATTTCATAACCCATTCACTCAAGGAGAAGAAGAAAGTTGCCAGTTTACGTCTCTTTGGGATTTCACCTAGATAATCAGAGGTGGAAAGGGAATGCAAATTGGAGCCTTCGATGCCATGGGAGATGGGTAAGAGCTAACTAATAGAGAAATATAGATCATCAAGATCGACCGTTGAAGATTATAACAGCTAAGATGAGTGTCCATTTAATACAGAAAGGTTTGTGTTGTACGCTTCACTCTGTTGAATTGTAAGTATGTAGAAAAATTTGGAGCTATATAACTGCTGCTACTGCAATCAAGTAGATAAAAAAGATTGGAGGCATATAGTGATAACACCTTCCCAAAAAACATTTTTCTTTAAAATGTTTATAGATGCTTTTTGGCTCGGGTTTTCTTCGTAATAACATTCAGCTATTTTGAAACCCTAATGTATATTTACATTTAGGATAATTTTATCTTTGAAGGGCAACTCTTGAATTCTGGTCTTCTTTGATTGTTATAAACTCTCCTCATTTACTTTTGTATATCCCTTTTCATTGCAATGTGAAGTAATAGAAAACATTAGAAGAGAAAATTCAAAAAATAGTCCTTTTATTTCTATTTAAAATTGTCTATCTATAAACCTGTTTCAGTTTTAAATGCTTATTTTGTGAGAATATATGAGTGCTTGTGTCAGTGCTAACTGTAAACCGATGGATGTTTTATGTTCTCTCCAATGCCACCTCTACTACTTCTAAATCTCTTTCTTTAGTCAATCCCTACGTAATTGATGTTAGTTCCACTTCTAGCATGCATTCGTTTCAGATCTTTTCTATGGATAATTTCTTTGCTGAATTCTTCAAAATTTATGATAATCATCTTCAATATCATCATAATTGTGGATTTCAATTTATTTTGTTAATAGTTGAAGCATACTTTAGGAAAGATATTCATATATGACTCAAGAAGTTCTTCCTCATTCGATGGTTGTTCCTCAACATAATAATCTTCTCATAGGGCATATAATTTATGTCAAAATAGATCCTTATAATGATGAAAAAGTGATTAAAATTGGAAAGTACATACAAGGTGATGAATAATGTCATAATTCTTCACTTTTGCATGGTTTTCTTGAACTCTTTTTTTATTATAAATGTTTGGTATTGATGCTCAAATTGTTACCCATAATATTGTGTTGCTTCATGATGCCAAGCCTGTTAAGGAAAAATATTAGAACGATGAATCCAAAGGTTTCCTTATTAATTAAGGTAGAGATTGGAATGTTTTAAGAAGCTAGCTTTCTCCATCTTATTGACTATTCACCTTGGATTTCAAACATCATTGCCATTGATAAACTAGACAATTAGATTTCAATGTGCACTGAATTTGAAGACCTTAACAAATCCTGTTTCAAAGATGACTTTCCTCTTCCAAATAGTGACTTGATAGTTTGTTCAATTACTGATAATTATGCTTTATTGTCAATTATATCTTAGCCAAATCCATTTCAGACCAAGATCATGTAGAAATACTTTGTCAAATCTTTGAATCTATTTGCAAATATAACATGAACTTGAATCCTAAAAAGTATTTTTTGAGTGTTGATAGTGGAAGACCAATATGATTCAAGTGTTGTTTCACATCATGCCATTGAGATTGATACATAGAAATTTGATGTTACAATTAACATACCACCTCCTAAAAATATTTCTTAACTTTATAGCTTACAAGTAAAGATTTAGGCCATTCGTCAATTTATTTCACAACTCAAAAATTGAGCCTTTCCTTTCATCAAATTCCTTGAAAAGGATAGTGCTTTTAAATTGAATGTATATTATTAAAATTTGTTTGATAATTTAAAACGTTATCTAGCTAATCCTCGTATCATACAACCTATCATTCCTAATAGTTATTTTCTTCTCTATACTATCACTTCTTATAATGCTCTTGTGGCCTTATTGGCACAATACTATAATGATATTAAAGAACATCTTATGTATTAGATAAGCCACTCTTTATCAGAATATGAGGTCTAATATGCTACAATTTAGAATCAATATCTTGCTCTTGTCTTCAATTCCTAATGATGGAAAAAATTCTTGTGGAATATTTGTAAGCTCACTAAACCTAAAGCTTCTAACCTTTTGATTATATTGTATATATTCTTGAAAAAAAATTGCTTTTATTTATTTCCAATCATCATTATTTAGTCTATGCTCTTTTATGACATTGGATTATCATTAGTTGATAATTTAGCTAGTATGAACCTTCCTATTAGCATTGGGTATGGTTGTATTATTATTTGAGAAGGAATTGATAGGGATTTTATTGAATTCATCCTCTACCTTGACAAATTCCTTTGGATTGAAGCCAGATTATGACCAAATCTATTTCCTTCTAACATGTTGGTTAAGTTGTGCTTTCTCTTCCTCCACAATATTCATTGAGGTCTATTGTGCAATCTTTTCTTTTTTATAGGGGCATTTAATGCAATTATTTCTTATTTCTAATAAGCATATGAGTATAACATAAATGGAGGTTAGCTCATTCCTTTCAAATAATCTCTTTCTCCATTCAACATTGTGGTTCATCCTCTTTACTTTAACTCTTTACAATGGAGATAATGCATCTGAACTAGAAAATTTTTATCCCATTCATAAATTGTAATATCTAAAGTTATGGGTGATCACTCGAGAAATGTTGAGGAATATATATTGAATCACTTGCTGCAAGATTGAGAAATCGATTTGGAATATAATTCAAGAATATTTCAAGTAGACCCCTTCTCCTTGTCCCATTTTCCTCTCACAACTGGCCTCTTGTTTCTTGTCGAATACAATGGATTTCAATTGCACATATAGAGGTGTTATGTAGATGGTAACAAATTTTATTAGTAAAGACCTCATCCTGGTCCTGACTCTATACAAATATATTAAAGAATTTGACCTACACTCTATAGATTTATAATTAGACATGAAATGAAAATTCTATTTAACACACAAACAAGTATTATTTATTTAAGAAAAATAATACAAGAAGTCAATATTTTATAGAGTTGTAGCCTCTAAAAGCACAACAGTTCACTCCATCACCACTAAAGAAACTTCTAAAATATAGTAATTTTCATCTATGAAAACTTACCAAAACCGTTAAAAACTAAATTAGAATCTCTACTTAAAAACTCCAATTTCATAATTGAAATTATTAATTTTCTATTTCTAGTTGCATGCTTGCATCACTATCCAGCATCCCCCTCCTTGATGCTAAGTGGACTCACAAATTGAATCTTTGCAACTCACTATGTAAAATTGTCATCACTATTATACAAAGTCTTAGAGATCCAAAATGTACACTTCTTATAGAAGTACCAATCTCTCTCCCTCTTGAGAGATTGGAAGGTTTTATCCTCCTTTCTTTAAGAAAGAGAAAACACATGACACTTCATCTACACACAATTGTTATTGTTAGCTATCACTACACAATGCCAAAATATCTATGCTTGTGTTAAACAAAAGTGGGCTTCAATCTCAACTTGACAATCATTTCTTGTTGGTCGCCATTAATTTGGCAAAAGGATCTCATCTCATGTTGCATTTCTTGCAACACTATCTACCTCATATGTAGACTTTGGCATATGTGGACCATATTTCCAATGTGGACAAGGTTATCTCATAACACCCCATCTTCAATCATCTTTCTCACATATCAATGGTGTGTCTCCTAACCATGGTTTATGCATCTCTTTCCTTGGTACTCTTCATACTTTCTTGTACTCATACTTTGCACTTCCAATAATTCTATCAATATAGTTATTAAACTACACACATAGGTTATTTACATGAACCTCTTAGTGCAACAATTAAATGCCAACAAACATCAAAAACCTTACTTCTACAATCAGAAATTGACCTAACTAACTTTAACAACCTTAACTTTTTCAATCTCCAAACATAGACACAACTTCTCTAAATGAGACAAATCCATAATTTGATCTCACAAACATGCTCAGTAGAGTCTCAAAAAATCACATTGATAATCTTGGGCTCTCACATGAGATAGTTAGGCCCAGACCCACTCTAATACCACTTTGTAGATTTAAAATTAGAGACAAAACACAAATCAAATTTAGCACAAACAAATTCTATTTATTCAATATATATTACATCATGATTTGCTTCCATATAGAGGTTGCAATTTCATTTTCATAAATAATTACAAGAAGACATTATTTTATAGAATTGTAGCCTATAAAAGCAGAATAGTTCAGTCCATCACCAATAAAGAAACTTCCAAGACATGGTAATTTCCATCTATAAAAATTTACCAAAATAACTAAAAAGTAATTTAGAATCTATACCTAAAAACTCCAATTGCATAATTGAAATTACTAATTCCATTTCTAGTTGTACACTTGCATCACTATCCAACTCACTCAGGTGATTATTTGGTTGGTGGCTTCTCTCATTCTTTTCAATAGAAGAAATCTTGGTATTAACATGTTTGTATAAGATTTTGGCATCCAATTTCATGATTAGATAGTGGAAATGCATAGAAAATGGGCCTCTTTGATGAAACATGTTTCTCTCCCCATTCTAGAATACGATTCCAACATGGGTGGTCCATCAACCACACCAAAACTTGCTTCGTAGGAAGGTTACTTTACTAGTAGGGGTATATAATTTTCTAGATCTATTTGAATAAATATTTTAGCTTTTGGCTTTGCGAGTATTATCTAGCTCAAATTAATTCAAAACTTTTTATTTTCTTTCCTAGTTAGCCATTCTCTAAGCTCATGTTAGAGGATTTTTTTATCCTTTGCCTTCACTGTTTCCTATTTTGGACAACATAATTTTAGCATTTGTTCATGTCATGTATTCTAGTAAGGCAATGTAGAAATATTCATTAAACAATCTCATGCTCATACTATGTATCCATTTATATTTATTAATATAATTTCAAGCTCCTATGCCTTATGTTTTAAAAAATTGTCATTTAATTAAATCATTTAGTAAAGATAAGTGTGCTAGTTCTAAAATAAATCATTAATAAAATGAAAATTAAAAATAATAATTTAAAGGAATACAAAAAATACTTTATTGAAAAATAAAATTAAAAAGTTATAGACCATTGATTTTTTACTAAAAAATATATGTCAGTTAGGTAATAGTTGGAATTTATGAAAGAATATTTGGTTAATAGTTCATATTCTAAGGTGACTTGACTTGCCACAATTTTTCAAAATTGTATATTAGACTTATTTAGATTTTCAAAATATTTATTTTATTAAAAAATTTACTAAAATATTTCCACAATATTCGATAATCTAATCATCTACCTAAATTTTATGTTATTGTCAAAATATAAATTAATTAATCAATAATATATAATAATTATATTTATTTTAGTGTCATATTAATATCTTTATTCATCACAGAACTACAAGTTACTACATGGAGGCTATCATCATCTTGTATACTATGGAGGAAGGTTGTGTTCGTGGTTGGAAAAGGATTGTTTATGAATATGATTTAGAAATGGTGGTGAATTTTTTGAAGGAGCAATGGCTGGATGATGTTAATTGGTACTTAGCTATGGTTATTTTATATATTCTAATATTGAGTAGGTCTTTAGAATATGTTACCTTTTCTCATATTCCTTAGGAGTGAAATAGACTAGCTAAGCCAAATGGGCATCTAATAAAAGGGAGGGTTAGGATATTGAAGATAAGGACATTTGCTTTAGGATTTAGAAATGGTGGTGAATTTTTTGAAGGAGCAATGGTTGGATGATGTTAATTGGTACTTAGCTATGGTTATCATTTCTTGTTGTATTCCATAAAACAAAATGTTCCCACAATTTATAATTCTCAATAGGCCTCAAATTTCATTTGGATTATTGATTTCAATTGAGTTCAATGGTCTAAAAACAATTTCGGGCCCTATGAGAATTGCAAACTATAGGTACATTCTACTTCATAAAATATGATAAAGTTTGTTAGATTTTATATTAAATCAATTATGCTATAATAATATTATAGAGTTTACCATTAAACCCATCCATAATTTCTACTGTTAGACCCTACTTTTCCACACACACATTTGTCATGATAATCTTTCTATTACTTGTTAAGCAAGGTGTTCTTAGTATTGTTAAAATTAATATTTAAAAAAATTTATCAATAAAAATTATTTATTTTTCTAAAAAATTAAAGATTCATCATAATTTAATTGTTTTTAAGATGATTTACTAAAATTTTCACATTATAAAATAGAGATAAAATAACATTACAAATGAAATAAAACATATAAATAAAATAAACCCATCGACTTACTGAAAGAATATTTTGAAATAATTTGAAATGTTTAACCTAAAACTTTAGTTCTATTCTAATATCTAAAACTACATTTTTAGATAAATTTATCTAAAGATATATGCTGTATAAAACTCAATAGTATAACTATTTACAATTGAATCAAGCTATTTAGGGCACCCATGATCTTTCATTAGTGATCACAAAGCCTGATTTTTCATTCGGTAAAGGAAATTACCTTTTCACTAAATGGACTAGAATAAGTTTTTTGAGCAATAAGATCTTGAATGAAAACGTAAGAATCTTTAAATAAGCCATGTTTTAAAAATATATTAGAAATAATCAAATTGACTTGTAGTTGCATGTGATTCTGCGAACAACATTCTTTCCATTGAATCTGAATACTTAATGGGAAGATAGGATTCTCCTATCTTCCATTGACTTGTAGTTGCATGTGATTCTGCGAACAACATTCTTTCCATTGAATCCGAATACTTAATGGGAAGATAGGATTCTCCTTTCTCAGAAATAAATTTCGTTGGCGTTTATTTTGAAATGACTGCAATAAGCCCATAGCTTGATTGAGAGAAAACAAACAAAGAAGGAATAAAAAATAGTTCATTGCACAAATCAAAAGGGAATGATAGAGTACAGTGGAAGAAGACAAGAGATGAACAAACAATAAGTTGAGTACACTATAACGCCAATTGGGACCAGCACAATCTCATTTTAGATTTCAACTACAAAATTGTCCCATTAGATCTTATCTGTGAAAACTCTCTCTACCATACTTAAGATATGTAAATTAGATTCCGTTGTCAATGTTTTGGTTGGTGATATGTCCGTTCAAGTGACAAAGTTGATTTGATTTAGATGTCGATAGATGGGGGCTAAAGAGTTTCAAAGTTGGACCATTGTTTGGGTTCTGAAATTTGATACGCTATAGAATCTCTCTAAATACAGAGTTCAGTACTAAACGTGCAAACAAGGTTATTAAAGATTCGGGGTAACTAGAGAAGGAATCACTTAAAACTCTAATATTTCATTTATGCATGCCCGTGTCACAAGAGTTCTTTTAATTTGACATGGTAAGACAAATCTTAGGTTTAAGATAGTGTGGTAAGCACATATATATTTAAGGGTAAGTGAATCTTATTAATTGTAGTTATAAATGGGTGAGGTTATAAATAGGGACCTCATTTCTAATATAAGCATTTAACAATAACATTTCAAGAGAGTTTGAATCTTGATGGTACCAACAATAGCACAACAATTTAATATGTTAGATAAGCATTTTATAACTTTTTTGTTTAATACGTTAGATAAAAACAATTTCACAAGTTTATTGAAAACTTAATATGTCAGATAAGCATTTTATAACTTTTGTGTTTCATGCTCGTTGTTGCTCATAGAGTTATTTGGCTAGCTCACCTGGGTTTTGCCTTCATTCACGAGGCAAGATGAGGAGGTGTAGTCACTCTCCTTGCATCACCTTTTCAATCTTCTAGAGTGGCTCATGGGTTGAAACCCACTCAGTAGTTGGTATGGATCCTTATGTCTATGAGCAATCATTCCTTTGAAATCTTTAATGTTTATTCCCCCAATTATGTTGTCAAATGATCTTTGTTGTGGCAATGGATTAGTGATTCATTGCCACCATCCACTTGGATGTTGTGTGACAACTTCAATATAGTAGATGTGGTCGCTAACAAGGGAGGCAAGGAAGGTTTGATTACCTTTTGAGGGATAGCTGGTGAAAGGGAGGCATGGTCTTACATGCACAATAAATTATGTCTTTTTTATCCCACTACACCGCTGCCATTAATAAGGCATTTGGCATACATGGAGTAATTTTTGAGATGGTATTGATGGACTTTTTAAATAGCTTGATTGTGCTATGATGATGGCACAATCTTTTTTCTCTTTTGCAGACTACCAAGATCTCCCATTTTTCTCTCACAAAGGTTACCCTATTAGACCACTATCCCATCAAGTGCAAAATTTAATGGCAAGTGGATCGTGTATGTCCATCCAAAGCTCTATTTTTATAAAAATAATTCATTGTTGAGTCCGTAGCTCACGATGACCCACATTCAATGGGGTTGGAGTTTATAATACCATTCTACTTACCAAGTGAAATGGTTTGCTTGGTTGAATGATGTTATTCAAAAAATGATTCACTTTCTTCAAATTTATGATAGATAGATGGCAATGTATCACCGGTGGTCATATGAGACTACCATCTTGGATCTCTGCCATGCCACATGGGCTCTTGTAGAAAATCCTTTTTCTCTCACCTTGCAAGTTAGGGCTGCTTAGTTCCACCATAAAAAAAAATTGTTGATAACCATGTCGCTTGTGGTACCTAGATTAAGGCTAGACTTCACTATCTTAAGGTTGGGTTTCGTGCCTCCAAGAAATTTTTCTTGGCTCTTCATGCTTTTCATTCCTCACCTAGTATCAAGAGAATTAAGTAAGGGCAAACAATTCTTTCTGAGCTACTTCACATTCTCCAAGTGTTGTATCATTATGAGAAGGTCTTCACTACAAATCTATTGGAATTTATGTTTTTCCTTATACTAAATCTTATATTTGTAATAATGTCATGCTTTAGATTTAAGTGTAAGATAATGAAGTTATGTTGGAGGTGGCTCACCTTCAGAACCTTTTGGATCATTAGGGAAATTCCCCTTCTAAGGTTGTTAGAGTGCCTCCAGATATTTCTGATAATACCTTTGTTGGATCTTTAACCTCTTGATATTGGTTTCTGCCCCGTGGTCTCTAACATGGATGTAGCTCCTCTACTCGCTACTCTCAAACCCCGCTGTTGTAGGTTCCCCACTACCAATCTAATGGTAGCAGTTCTTTTAACTAGTGGTGCTTCACCTCTCCCCCTCATGGGGGTTTTGGATCTAGGTACTTTTTGACTTTTAATTGAGATGGCTACTATTCATAAAAAAATAAAATTGGTAACAATTTTGAAAAAAGATTACATGATAATTTCAGCATTTTTGTTTTTGCCCATTCATTAAATCTTTGATGCATGATTTCATACAATGTGTAAAATAGCTTTCTATTAGAAAATTCAATCGATATATGACTAAGAGTGAAGGGAGAATTTCTATTAGAAAAATGAGATTTATCTATTCTAATTAAAGCACTTAGTGTTAGATTTAATAAATAATTAGTTGAGAGTTAGTTTTTTGAATTAAACTAAGAACTTTTCATATGAGCTATGAACAGTAAATTATTATGTGTAAGGTTCCAAACCTTTATTATTTTATAAAGATAAATTAATAATTTAATTGCAATATTTAGAAAATGTCATAATTACAATTCTAAAGGTTTGAGTGGTTATTCTAGGCAATAAGATATATTTCATATACATTGTTATAATATTGGCTCTCAAGCCATGTAAACAAAAAAAATATAACTACAATATATAAGAATACATAATGATAAATATACAAGTTGCTTTGAGCCCATATGGTCACCTGCAAGCTAAATGATGGGAACATGGCTTAGGTTCTTTTCCACCCAACCACAAAGTTGTGTTTCCTTAGAGTTCTCTCTACCTAGAAGAACACCTATCCCTACACAAAATTCCTAGTTACCTTAAAATAATGATAGGATGTAAACTTTGGTGCAACTTGATATATCTACATGCATATCTAATTAGTGATCATGCAATGCCCTACTATCAAGATATGACAATGAAATATATCAATAAATTTTCCTAGGATAATTAATTCTATCTATTACAATTGTTAGAGTAAATTATTATTTACTCACATGCTTAAGTTTATTTAGGCAATTTATTAGTTCCTAGGTATTAAGTCAGAATAATATTGTTTTATTAGTTCCTACATCTAGTATTTTGTGTCTGATGGTTGTACCTACCCTGCACCTCATTAGTCTTGCCTTTTTAAGTAGAGCTTATTGTACATTTTCTTCATCTCAATCTCAATCATTCATCTATTGGTGAATTATATCTCTTTCGTGAAAGTTTATAGCTATTCGTAGATTTTGATAAATTCATAATTTTCACATGGTATCAGAGATAACATCCAGTGACTCCTGGTGCTTTTGAGAAGCATTCATCAATTTGTTGAGGTCCCGAGAATTAAAGGTATGCGATAGAGGCACCATTTCATTTGGTGCCATTCTCGGTTATTTGATTTTCATGGCTTGCAGACCGGCAGATCCATCTATTTGTGGTTGGTATCTATGATTTGTGCAATTTGTTATTGTTGTCTGTAGTGCTAATATTGGCATTTTCTCAGAAAAAATATTCCTAATCAAGGGCTCACTATTTTAAATTGTTGATCAAGCAAAAGAATTGGTGTGTGATTTATCCATTTGACAGATCGGCCCGTGTGTTTATTTGTCGGACTTTATATTCCGTCAGCATTCTTCCATTTTGGTAGGCTTATTATTGTGGAGGTGAATAGCATTATCCTTCACCAGCATTCATATTTGCCCAGTGATTGTTTGACTATGCAGTCATTCATTGGTGGATCGCGCATTATGTGGGCACTTTGTCTTCGGCTCCTCTTCGTTGGCTGCGGTGCTCTCCTATTTATTGCCTATTATCTACTCATTGGTTTCGGCTTTGGTCAGTTAGCACGACAGTGATCTTTCACATTGACATCAACCCGTTTTCGTTGAAGATGGTGGCTAGTCACGCTACTAGCATATTAGATCAAGGGTTGCATTATTTGAAGCATTGAGGCTTTATATTTCCTGGACGATTCACCACGGTTCAGAGGCTGGCCGACATTTCATTTTACAGAGTTCATTGTGGTCAGTGCATTTCGAACTGTTTTTGAGCAAATTGATTGACTTTAGCACTGGCAAATCCATGTTTGCGAGGTCATAGGAGGGCTCGCGTATCATTTGTCTGGTGGCTGAGTTATTTGGCGCCGTATCCATCCTGTAAAATTTTGCAGCTGTAGCTGCACAACACAGGATAGATCTAGGTAGGAAAATAATAGCAAAACTTGCAGATCCGATACACATAAGATAAAACAGAGCAGTTAAAAGAGAAAATTGTATTAATTCATTGTATATTACATTATGCAAAACTGCATATTAATACAGAAATAGCCACCGCATGAACATAGAATTACGGTGGAATCAAAGACAATCACAGTAACTCGCGGTGAAAGGGGCGGAGAAACATGATTAACTTACTGTACGCATTAGTTAGCTTACTAACATGTTGTTTGCATGAATTGGTTGCTCACGGAGTGAACAAAAGAGATCCGTTATTCACGGAGAGAACGAATAAAAGATCATGCAAGTTGAAAGTAAATTGGTATGCAAACTAGCGCTAACACCCACCTTTAAGTCTAACTAAAGAGACATAAAAGATGAAAGAAAAGAAGAAAGAGGAAAAACCTAGTGGGAATAAAACCTCCCTCAAAATAAACACTAACTCTACATGACACTTAATATGCTACAATGTCTTGCAAACAAAGGTGGTCTTGCAGAAAGTGGCTATTTGTGCTTTCACAAAGAAGACAAAGATACAAAATATAGCAAAATGAATGCTATAGTAGGTTCCCCTGCAACAAATTATGCCTCTTCGTTTTGGAAGATAGAAACCTCGAGCTATCAAACTGCTGAATTCCCACTCAAGTGAAATGTATGAAGGAATCAAGATGAATGGTTTTGAAAAATACTCATGTTTTTCTAATCCGATGCTGAACTACAACTCTTCCATACAAGATTCCAAAATAGTGACGACTGAAGTGTGAGATTTGTTCGGATATGAATCAAGATGGTTAATATAATTTCTTTTCGAACTGCAACTCTTGCATACAAGATTCCAGAAAAGTGACCACTTAAGCGTGAGATTTTTTCGGATATGAATCAAGATGTGTCAAGATAGTAGCATGGAGTGGCTGAGAGAGAACAAGAGAATCCAAACGAAGAGAAGATGCAACTTGATGTGAGCTGACATCCGAAAGAAGACATGTGTTCTCAATATTATCATCATGGTCAGAGAGAGATTCAACAAACAAATGATAAATTTCTGATAGGATATTATCCCGTTCATCAAGAGGACAAGAATGAACCTGTTGAAAAGAATCTGCAGTAGTATTTGAAGAAGCCAAGATCTCTATCAAACTCGCAAGTGAAGGTGAAGGTACATCAACTATTTTCTTAGATAGAAAAAGAGCAGCTTGAGATTCTAATGAATTTCCAAAAAAGAGTTGTAAGGCATTATGTGAGAAATGAGGACACCATTCATGCCCATGTTGATTGCTGCCACAATACTTGCATCTCGAACCCTTATACATATACATCATTCACTCCTTAAAAATATCTCCAAAAAGATACAAAAAAAAAACCTTCAATACAATGAATATTTCACTCTAAACAAATTCAATCTTCAATGCTTGCAAATAAAAGTGTTTTGATTATTCTTCCTAACAACTTGCTCTGATACCATGTAAAATTTTGCAGTTGTAACTGCACAACATAAGATAGATCTAGCTAGGAAAATAAAAGCAAAACTTGCTGATTCGATACACAAGATAAAACAGAACAGTTAAAAGAGGAAATTGTATTAATTCATTGTATATTACATTATACAAAATTGCATATTAATACAGAAATAGCCACCGCATGAACATATAATTACAGTGGAATCAAAGACAATCACAATCACTGGTGGTGAAAGAGGTGGAGAAACATGATTAACTTACTGTACGCATTAGTTATCTTACTAACATGTTTGCATGAATTGGTGGCTCTCGGAATGAACAGAGGAGATCCGTTATTCACGGAGAGAACGAATAAAGGATAATGCAAGCTGATACTAAACTGACATGAAAACTAGCACTAACACATCCATTGTTCTTGACGGCTCTTAACAGTTTTATCCTGGTTTTTATCTATATTGATTTCATTGTTTGGCCAACATCATTTGCAGCCATTAGATAGTGCATTTTGGTGGTAAAATTTGTAATTGCCATGTAGGCAGAGGCTTGCGATTTTCAGAAGCAGCGGCTCGATTCATTATAACTCTTGAGACGTTGTTTGTGTCAGTTGGCTTCTTTATGCATCACATATACCACATCAACCCCTATTCATTATTTTTGGTTGGATCATATTATTTTCACCAGATCTATTATTGTTCACAGACTGTATGTATTGAGCAAACTATATGTATTGAGAAGGCTACGAGTGCAAGGTTTTGATTGGTGTTCCCCATCATGGTATGCACATTTTTTAGGTGCGCGTAAAAAAGATAAATCTTACATTCATAGCATGGTAATTATTTTTCTTTATATATTTCTTGGGGTACATTGGTGTAAATTGTTGAATATCAGTTAGTTACTGAATTGGTATTCTTTGGCACATTGTTGAAAATTTGCAAACATAGTAAAAATGGGTTTAATTGCTTGTGTATTGTACTCTTGATTGCATTACGGAGCTGTCAAAAGTTGTACTCCTAACTTCATATAATTATCATGAGTGGAAAAATAAAATGGAGTTATTGTTGCTAACAAAGAAGTTGTATAATATCATTCTTGGCAATGATCCAGAACTCCCAGGTGCTACAGAAAAGAGGAAATGGTTTGATAGAAGAGAGGAAGCTCTTGGTATTCTTCATTTTTCCATTTCTCCCAATCTGAGATACCATGTTTCATCTTGTAAAACTCCTAATGCTATTTGGACTATCTTAGAGAGTCTCTTTGGTAAACTAGATAAGAAGAGGAAATTCAAGTTGGAGAATGAACTAATGAGTCTAAATTCTTGTGATTTTGACAATATCAAAGAGTTTTTCTCTAAGCTCAAGTCTCATAGATTGGAGTTATCTAATTGTGGGGTAACTAAAGAGGATGAACAATTGATTCTTTTTATTCTTTCTAAGCTTGGACTTGATTATTCAGTTTTTGTTTCTACATTTTATGCTACTATGGATTATCTTGGTAGTGCACACAAAATGCCTTCCCTTGATGAATTTGTAGATCAACTCACAAGGCAACAAGCAAAGTTGGCACACATGGGTACATTAAAGCTTTCAAAGCATCAAACACTTCTTACAAATGACCTCACTCCAAAGGCTTCAAGTGGCAAAGGAAAGAAGCAACATAAATATCTCAAGTCTAATGAGGAAGAAATGGCTTCTCCTTTCAAGCATACTCCTGAGTTGAAGACCTCTTGTAAAGAAGAATCATCAAACAAGAAGAAGATGATATATGATTATTGAAAAAGAGAAGGACATGATGAGCATAAGTGTTATACTAAGAAGATCCATGAGCTTACACACCTCCTTTAAAAGAACAACATCAAGCTTTTCGTCTTCTTCTTCTCCTTCTTCATCATTGGCAGCTTCTACATCTTCCTAGTTCGAAACCCTAAAACTTTCACATAGAATTGATAAGATGAAAGGTAATGCACGCATGGCTACTACACATCCTGAAAATGGGAGACGACTTCTTGATTCAGGTGCCTCTCATCATATGACATCTTCTATGGATATGTTCTCTACTTTTGATCCTTGTAATTCTTCTAACATATTTGTGGGTAACAACACATACATGAAGGTTTGTGGGAAGGGCTATATTGATATGGGAGAGGAGACATTTAATGATGTTCTTTGTGTACCATCCTTGACCAGTAATCTCCTTTCAGTTTATCAAATTACTCATGGGGCACAAGGTAAGATAGTGGAGTTCACTCTTGATTATGTCTACATTAGAGACATGGAGACTAGAGATGTCATAGCAACAAGAGTTGTGGATCATGCTTCTAGATTGTATTCCTTTTCTCATTTTGCTCATGATGGTGATGGTGTTCCTGATGCACACACACATTCATCAAGGTTGAATCATGTTCGTGAGGAGAAGTTCAGACACTTGAATCATTGTGTTCTTGAGACAAGTGTTGAGCTTCTTACTCATCCATCTCCTCCTTCTTTTGACTTAAGTGCTACTATTCAGCAAGATGATTATAGCATTTCAAATCTTTTAGTATGGGATGAGTACTTGGATGATATTTTAGATATGTTTGTTAAGTCTCGTATTGCATATTTGGCAGACATACTTGAGGGGGTTTCTCTTCTCTTTGATGTCAGTCTTATCCTAGTTGGAGATTCCTCTTCATCTTCTTTGGAGATATACATTCATGAGTGTCCTCCTTCACTTGATTTGTAACATTTAATGGTTCAGTTTGATCATGCTTGTGTGATGGATTCTTTGAGCTTGGAGGCTCCTATTTAGTTATCATAGATTCACATTTAGAGACTTCCTCTTTTCAGTTGGACATGGCATGGCTTCTTCATTCGATGAACTTGTTTCTTCCTAAGTGAAGATGTGTTGCTTGTAGTGTAGACACATAAAAAAATTCCAGTAAACTGTCCTCTTATTTAATCTCAATTTTCCAATTATTATCAAGTGGATCCAAATTAAATAATATCTTATTATCCTATTATTCTTCATTATCTCACAATATTTTTTTTTTTTAATTATTCCTCTCTATATCATAATATTCATATTATATCATATATTAAATAAATCCATTTAATAACATTATTATTTATTAAATCTATTTTTCATCCACTTCCTAAATCTCTCTCATATCTATTTCATCTTCTATTTATCTTATTTCACCTCCATCTATTACATCCACCTAATCAATATGGGATAAACATTTATATTTCCATAACTAACCTTTTATCCCACATTCACCCTGAGAATATCTATAAAAACCAACCCCTCTCTCTCATTTGAACCATCTAGCCATCTAGCAATCTGGCACTTAGTTTATCTTTTGCATTCTCGTATTTCTATTATCTTGCATTTGGTGTTTTCCTAGTTTGCACACCATTTGTATTTCATCTTCAAAATCTTCATTAATCCTGGCTCTTTGTGCAAGTTCTTTCAGAGAGTATTCAAATTCTTAAGCATGAAGTCTTGGTGATAGGAGTGCAATAGAGTGAAAATTCCTATAGATTTTGCATGTTTGGTTTGTTTTAGTGTTGCATTTGTTTGTTCTTGCAGGTACTCTATTGAGGATGTTGGAATAAATTTGAATCTTAATTCAATGAGTTCTCAAACTTTTTCTTCATCTACATCTGACATACCCAATGGGACTACTAAAGTGTTTGGTATAGGTCTCAATCATTCTTGCGCAACTTCAAAGGATAGTCTCCTAACGAAAACCCTTACTAGAATCTTTTTATTTTAGAAAGACCAAAAACCTTCTAGTTGTTGACACATGAGATCAGACCTCTGAAGGAACTCACATTTTTACATTTCTTAGTAGAGATACAAAGTTCACCACAGGGAGTTTTCATAGGGACTAATGCTTGGCTGCCTCGGAGAGGTGAGTATCGAGGGTGGAGCAAGTGGGGTCAAGCATCTAAGTATCTGCTTTAAATTATGTAGCTCGGGGGTAATCTCCCAAGAAAGATTCAACAAATATTGTCTTGACCAACCTTAGGATTGTGCTTGAATGTGTTTTTATTGCAAAAATCAAACAAACATTCTATTTGCCGTGTTTTCTAAGTGTGTGCAAAACAAACAAAAAAAATTGCACAATCAACAACACACTTAAATTTAAACACTTTACAAAAACCTTGGTCTAAACTTTCAAGTATCCATCCATGTTGTAAAACAAAAAAAATTGCAAAACAACATTTTGGCCTTGTGTCAACAACATTGAAAAACAACATTTAACCTGTGTTCTCAAAACAATCATTTCAAATCTCTTGAGACATCACTTTTGGAGTTCTAATCTTTTATGTCCTTGCATAGTCACATCATTCTAGTTTCCCATAACCTTTTAGGTCCTTGCATAGTCTTCACCTAGTTGCACCTTTCATCCTTTCATATCTCATTTAATTATACCTAGTCTTTTCATATCACCCCTAGATCAAACCTTGCATGCCACCATTAGATAAAACCTTTACATACCACCATTAGGTCAAACCCTTGCATAATTCCCTTAGATCATAACCATAATCTTTCCATAGCCTTCCATTATTCCTCTAAGACATAACCTTAAACCTTTCATAGGTTCCTTAGGTCATTTCATAATTGGTCCTAGCATTTCATTATTATTTGCATACCAAAATCCAAAAAAAAATAAAACAAAAATCCAAAAAAAAACGAAAAAACCCAAAAGCATTGCTTGCACTTAGGATTTCTTGTCTTAGGTCTGACATCAGCTTTTGATCATCAATCCCCCTTATCAGTTGAGGTGTATCTTCCTTACATTAGGGAGTCAATCAATGTCTTTGAGTTGGTATTCTGCTTTGAGTTCATCATCTCCTATCCTAGCATGCCCTCTCTTTGATCACTTATCCTTGTGTCTATCCATCATAACACAAGCTAGACATCACATTGGAAATATTTTCAGACCTAGAGTATCCTTAGTCCTTGCATAAAATATCAATCATCCTCACATCCTATTTAAGGTTTAGCTGCACATCACTTTCCTATCATATAGATCACATTTTTGCATCAATCCTTTAGTAGTCATATCAAACAGATTGCATATTTAAATTGATCCTTATTTGCATCCCAATTTCACTCATATCATATAGTTCCCCCTTTCTATTTTAGGTTTTCATTCCATCTATTCTCATACATTGTCCTAGGTAAAAGATTAGAACAATAGCTTATGTCTCCTAGCTCAAGAATCAAAATGTTTCAAAATCATCTATTTCAAGATGAAGACAACCTTATTAATTTTGATGGAGAAGAACGCATTAGCATTGCAACCAATGAGACAAGCGATGAAGAAAAATCTTAATCCACCATTGATGAAGCATTTCATTACCATAGATTTACTAAACTCCTTAAAGAGGTGGTTAAACATGATCCAAAAGCATACTTCAAAGCCCTTGCTGATGAGGGAATTAAATTGCCACCTGATTTTGACATATCATTGCTCACTGTTAAGGACAAACTGATAGTTAGTGAAATTAAACATACAAGGACAAACAATGAGGAGAGGATAACAGATCATAGACCTTTCTACTTGCAACTGGGATACAAGAGATCTATGAAAACATCAAAACCTATGCCTACCAATGATTTATTTTAGTGATTTGAGAGCATTGAGACAAGAAATAGATACTCTCAAGAATAAGAAGGCACCATCACACATGTTTTCTATTGAGGACAGATGTCCCTATCCTTTTGATTTGAGTATTCCGATGCCACCTTTTTCTAGTCATTGGGAAATACCAAAATTAGATAAGTACAGAGGAAAAGGGGACCCTAAAGATCACTTGAGAGAGTTTTGCAATGCTACCTTAGAATTTTCAGTAGATGAAACATACCTCATGAGACTCTTTTCTCGTAGTCTTGGATGAAATGCCATGGAATGGTTCTCCCAATTACCTTCAACTATCAAATCTTTTTAAGAATTGGCTCATAAGTTTGTCTCATACTATGCTTATAACTGTGAGCATGAGGTTACCATGATGGACCTCTTCAACACAAAACAAAAAAAGGAGAATCCTTCATATCATTTTTACAAAGATGGAGACATTTGACCAAAAGAACACCTTATGACATTCATGATAAGAAACTTATTGACCTCTTTTGTCACAATTTAAACAAGGAAATTGGAAAAGAACTTCACCTCAAGTGTTTGAACACCTTTGATGAGGTCATAGACATGGGATTTTGTATCAAACAAACACTTATTGGTGATGGCACTATAAAAAATAAATGATGATAAAGATCACAAAGGATTGAGTTGAAACCATAAACACCCTTTTGGGATAAGAACAAGAATATGATTAATGACCGAGTTGTTGATGCAAAAAATATTAAAGCATCATCGCCTATTTACAACCTTAAGGGTTCATCCTCAAACAAAGGAAAAGAAAAACAAAGAAGCTTCCATAAACAAAATTTTACACCATTGGGACAACTGCTTGAATCAGAATTGAAAGAACTCCTTGAAAATAATCTTATAACATTTCTAGAGATAAGGGAATACAATCCTCAAGTTAAACCCCCATGGTGGAATGATGATCACTTTTGCGACTACCATATACACAAGGGTCATAAGACTAATAGTTGTAATAAACTTTGACATGTCATACAAAACCTTCTTGATGTGGGAAAGATTTCGGTTGATGCACATACTCCTTCTAGTAACTACGATCATGAGATATTCAAAAATCCTTTCCCTAGGCATGACAAGGATAAAGGGAAGGCCCCAAAATCTAGTGATGATGTGAACTATACCAATGCTAAATATGACTATACCATAAACAACATCAGTGAGGTTGATAATCATGTGAATACCTTCATCATAAAGTGAAAAGAAGCTGATTGTAATGTTACCACTCACAAAGACATTTATTCTTAAGGGCTCTAGTTATAAACCCACTACATAATCTTCTCAGTACAACCTTATAGAGCATTTAGGGAAAGCGCCCACACAATTTTCCATATTTGAGTTGCTATGCCTATCCCCTAAACATAAAGATATCCTTGATAAAGTGCTCGCTACCACTACTATTCCTACAGACCTATATGTATATCAATTTCAAACTATGGTTGGACATATCGCCTCCCCTCATACCCTCACTTTTACTGAGAATGATGACTTGTCTATGCAATGACCTCATAATGCACCTTTACATATTGAAGTCCTTTTCCATAGAGTTAAGATCAAGTGAGTTTTGATAGATGAAGGAGCAGGTCTAAATATTTGTTAATTAGAGAACTTGGGTTTGATGAAAATGTTGTTGATCCAAAGAAAAATATTACAATAAAGGCACATGATGAAGATGAATGCTCATCTAAGGGATCAGTTACATTTCCTATCAAAGTGGGACCTGTGGTGAAGGATGTGGTTTTCCAAGTCCTTGATCTTCCCTTAACCTATAACATTCTCCTCAGAAGGCCTTGGATCCATGAAATGCACATTGTACCTTCTACCTACCACTAATGTATCAAATTTCCACACAATGGTGTCAAAATAACTATGCTAGGAGATCCAAACTATTTTATATATTGCAACAATTTGAGTTCTAAGACTGAATCCATCATTCCTAGTAACCGTGAAGAACCTCCTTCCCAAGCATACATTGATCCTGAATCCTTAAAAGCATCCACTTACAAATCTAACGAAACTGAGATTAGAATAAAAGAAAAATACCATGGAGTAGGGGAATGTTCTATGAGTCGTGCTCTCTGCATTGGAAAGCTACTCTTGTCCCCTCGCACTTATGAAAAACCATAAATGACTGAGACCACATCGGACACCAATACTATAGTTTGTAAACATACTATTTTTTTAAAATGGGGAGCTTTGTATGATGAAATGGAAGAAGGGGACCTCTTGAGATGGCTATACAAAGATGAAGATACAAAGAAAGCACAAATCATAGAGCCTGAAGTCAAAATACCAGCTGAGTAATATGGAAAGGGATTGAAAATAATGAAAAGATATGGCTATGATGGTAACAGACCTCTTGGTTTACACAAATAAGGTATACTTGAATAGATCAAACCTGATGGTGGACGTAAGGTTCCTATTCTAGGGTATGATACATAGAAAGGTAGACCTTGAATACTAAGGGTAACTAGTGAGGTAGGGGAGTCTTCTAATGCAACACAAACTGACAAGGAAGGTACCATCGATGACTCTAATGATTTTATTGATATTTATGAATATTATTCTATTTGTACCCTTGAGCCTATTTATCACCTTGAACCTAATCATGATCCTTTACCTCTTGTTCACCTACAACTTATTGTTTGGGACCATGAGGGAGAACCCCAGATAGATGTTTTTCAAAATGATGAGGAAATCATAAACTTTCTTGGAGCACAGAGTCATTTACCCCTTGGAGATCATAGGGTTGGATTCACCATAGAACTCAATAGAGCGACTTACTTTGGAGAAGGTGCCAAGCCTTTCAATTGCAAAATTATGGAAAATATCAATAGGTCTTCTAGTGAAAACTGCTTTGCAGCGCTATTAGACCCCACAAAAGTAAAAATAAAGGATGTATCTGAAGGTGAAAACCTCTCTGAGGCACCTAAGGATGGAAGGCTTAACACACTTCCCCTAGCATTGCACCATGAGAAGTCATCTATGTTAGTGGAAAAGATAGTACCAACAAACTTGGGTACAAAGGATCAGCCAAAGAGTATACATCTAGCAGAATCATTGACCCCTGAAGAAAGAATAGATCATATCCAGTTTTACAAGGCAAGACAGGTTAATTTTGCATCATCCTATGCAGACATGCCTGGACTTGACCTTGATTTAGCTATGCATCACTTGTCTTTACCACTGGGGGCAAAACCTGTCAAATGAAAATTGAGGAAAATGTACCCTCATGTGGCACTATTGGTAAAAGTGAAATTACAGAAGTTGCTAGATGCTAGATTTATAAGACCTATTGACTATGCTGAAAGGATTTCAAGCTTGGTACCTATTTTAAAACTTGATGGGACTCTCTGTGTTTGCACATCTTTCAGAGATTTAAATAAAGCTTGTCCTAAAGATGACTTCCCACTCCCAAACATTGACATGATAGTGGATTCTACAACAGGCTATGAGATGTTCTCACTCATGGATGGATTCTTAGACTATAATCAGATCAAAATTTCTCCTGAAGCCCATATCAAAACAACATTCACTTGTCCTTGGGGAGCTTTTTGTTGAAATGTCATGCCCTTCAGATTGAAGAATGCTAGAGCTAATTATCAATGTGTAATGACTACTATCTTTCATGACATGATACATGTATATTTGGAAGAATATGTAGATGACTTGCTTGGAAAATCTTACACTGAGGAGGGACATTTAGTAATCATGGATAAAATCTTTACAAGGTTGGAAAAATATAAAGTCTGATTGAATCCAAAGAAACATGTCTTTGGATTAACCTCCAGGAAACTCCTTGGATACAATGTATCATCTTAGAAAATTGAAGCTGATCCTGAAAAAGTAAAAGCCATACTTGAGATTCCACCATCAAGGAATATCCGCAGTTAAGATCTTTAAAAGGGAAACTCCAATCTATCTGGCACTTTATAGCACAACTGGCAGATAAGTGTCAACCATTTCAGCACCTGTTACATAAAAATGTTTCATTCAGATGGGATAACAAATGTGAACAGGATTTTCAATAGATCAAAGAGCACCTAATGTCACCACGAGTGTTAGTACCTCCCACAGATGACAAACCTCTACTACTATATATATCCACAACTGCTACAATACTAGGGGTACTTTTGGCGCAACATGACTATGAAGGAAAAGAACGTACAATATATTACATCAGTCGTACCCTAGTGGGATATGAGCTTAATTACAGTCCTATCGAGAGAGTGTGTCTCATTGTAGTTTTTCCCTCACAGAAACTACGACATTACATGCTTACACACCAAACAAAGCTCATTGCAAAAAATGATCCACTTAAATATCTTCTGAGTAGAGAAGCTCTTACAAGACAACTGACTAAATGGTTCATGATTCTTAGTGAGTTTGACATTGAGTATGTAGAAAGAAAATTAATAAAAGGACAACCTATAGCTAATCAACTTGATGATGCTCCTATCACAAATGATCATCCACTTATAATAGAGTTACCTAATGAGTCAATCTTCAACATGGAATCTTCAAACCTCTGGACTTTATATTTTGATGGCTCCTTCACACATTGTGGCTCTAGAACTGGCATTCTCTTCATCACACTACAAGGGGACTGCATACTAAGGGCTTATAAAATACAATTTCCTTGTACCAACAATATTGTAGAATATGAAGCATTACTTTCTAGGCTCTGTATGGTTGTATAATAGAAAATCTTAGATTTGCATGTTCTTGGTGATTCCCAGTTAGTGATCAAACAGGTTAATGATGATTATAAGATAAATTATGAAAAGCTTATGCTCTACAAGAGAATGGTGGATGGTTTCAAGGCTTACTTTACCACAATCACATTTGAGAAAATTCCTTGTGACAACAACAAAGAAGCCGATGCAATGGATACAATCGCCTCCCTTGTAATAATGCCAAGTAATGTTGAATACCGTGAGTTCTTGGTTGAACCACTCTTGGAGCCTGCCTACAATGTACCACAATCTGAAATGATATATCTCATTATTGGTCCTAATTCCTAGTGGTATGGAGTTATTTATGCCTACTTACATGATAATACCTTACCTCCTGATCTATCCAATAAAGCCCGAAATGTTTTTATTTTCCAAGCCTCCTGCTATGCCATTTTAGCTAACACCCTATATCATCTGGGTCTTGATGGTACCTTACTTAGATTTCTTGAGCGTGACGAAGCCAACACTTCCTTGTGAGAGGTGCACAAGGATATATGTGGGGCACATTCGAGCGGTCCTACCTTGGCTAGGAAACTCTTATGTACTGGTTGTTACTAGCCTACTATGGAGAAGGACGCTTATTAGTTTCTTAAGAAATGCAAGGAATGCCAAATACATTGAGACTTGATACATGCGCCAACACAGGAATTGCAACCACTTATTACATCTTGGCCTTTTTGTCAGTGGGGACTTGACCTCGTGGGCAAAATCCATCCACCCTCATCCAATGGGCACAAATTCATCATCACTACTACAGAATATTTCACAAAATAGACTGAAGTCGTTCTTCTTACCCATATCAGTGGAAAACGAATTGCCACATTTATTTTGTAATACATCATATGTCGATATGGTGTTGCCTTTTCCATTATTACTAATAACGGTCGTCCCTTCAAGAACCAAGATGTATGTGATCTTTGTGAGAGATTTCATATCCAGCATCATTTTTCCACAGTGTACTATCCTCAAGGTAATGGCCAGGCTAAGGCCTCTAACAAAAAATTCCTTAGAATCCTCAAAATGATGGTCAATGAAGTTGGTCATGATTGGCATATCCAATTGAACCCTGCCTTGTGGGCTTACCCCATGAGTGTGTGCACTCCCACATGCGCCACTCCATACTCCCTTGTTTATGGTTTTGAATTTATATTTCCCATTGAGGTTGAGATACCTTCCCTACGGGTCTCTTTGCGTAACTTGATTAGTGATGAAGACTACAAAGTCTCCTACTTGCATGACTTAGAATTGTTGGACAAAAGAAGAAAAACTACTTTTGATCACCTCAAAGCATATCAACAACGCATGTGTAGAAATTTCAACCAAAGAGTCGGATCTTCCACATTTGAGGTTGGTGATCTTGTCCTTAGAGAAAATCGAAAGAACCAACAAGACATAGAGAAAAGGAGCAAGTTTGAACCTAATTGGCTTGATCCATATATTATCACTATTGTGTATGGATCAGGAGCATATCAATTGGTAACTCCTGAGGGTGAACCACTTGAAGATCTAATCAATAGTATTGACCTTCATAGTTCTATGCTTGAGTACTTCAGAAAATTTTCTTTAAAAGATACTGAAAAAATACAAAAAAATGAGAAAAAGATCTTGAAAAAATACAAAAAAATGAGAAAAAGATCCTAAAAAGATACAAAAAAATGAGAAAATATCCTGAAACAAATACAAAAAAATGAGAAAAAGATCTTGAAAAAATATTATCACTCTAGTGAAAACTTGGTAAACACGCGCTTTGTGACACACACACAAAAAAGTGAAAAATAGAAAAAATAAATTCATCCACTGGTGAAAACCTGACACATAGGCACCTTGGGCAAGTACCATGGTGAAAACCTGACAACCAAAACCATATGTAGATATTTGTCTCCTCTTTCCTTCAGTACTCTATTTGATCATGCCTTAATCGTATCTACTCTCCCATTCCATAATAGCCTCCCCACCCCCACCATAGCTTGTGGATTGTTTGTATACCCCACACACAATGTCTCCCTTGCATACTAACCTAGTTGTATCCCTCACTAGGACATCTCCTTAACCTTAGGAGTGGGTTGGGATAGTTGGCATCTCATGGTCAGAGGAACTATCTTCTAAAAAGTCCTAAAAAAATCATAAAAATCATAAAATGTCATGAAAAAATCTTTAAAATTATTAAAAGTCCTGCAAAAATCATTAAAATCATAAAATGTCTTGAAAAAATATTAAAAATCATAAAATATCCTGAAAAAATCATAAAAATCATAAAATGTCCAGAAAAACCCCCAAAAATATGAAAAATCATAAAAAAGATCTAGAAAAAATCATAAAAAATCATAAAAAAGATCTAGAAAAAATCATAAAAAATCATAAAATGTCTTGAAAAAAACCCCTAAAAATCATAAAATGTCCAAAAAACATCATAAAAATCATAAAAAGTCCTTAAAAAAATCAACAAAAATCATAAAAATCCAAAAACATGTAATATACATTGCGATGACACAAACAATTCAGAAAAACATATAACTTTGCACTTCAACGAGTTCATGATGTGACGAGATTATGATTGAGCTTAACATAGCAACATCTGATCGACTTATTAAAATAAAACCCATTAACTGTGAACAAAAACATTCGGCATGAAACATATTGTTTTCTTGTTTGCTTATTTTCTTTTGATTTTTTCTTATCTTTCTTTGTGGTGACGTGTCTTTTAGCTTTTTGGGGATGTCTTTGACTAGAGATTTTATCTCTAGGATGTCTTTGAATAGAAAGGAAAGGATGGGGCATGTTCACTTTTTTGCTGCTTGCAGGATGTTCCTTAGGAATATGATGACACATCCTAAGACATGATTGCTTAAGATCTTTGAGGACATATTGGCATGATAAGCACTTAGGAATTCATTTATTGTCTGATATGTTTTCTTTCTCACAATTGGAGTAACTGATTTATTTGGGTCTAATTCATATCTAGATGATTTTTTGTCTTTTGCTATAGTAAGCTCGATGATGATACAAGCACTTAAAAAACACAAGAATTCTCCTCACCTTCATTTTTAGAATCAATGACAGTCCCAAAGACACTGAGAGGGGGGGTGAATCAGTGTCTTATCAGTATATGAAACAATTATACTTATTTAAAACTTTGCATCCCAAAACAATTTACCAGTAAATAAGAATTAATGCAGCAAATAAGAATAATAAAGATAACATAGAAAACACACCATAACACAGGATATTTAACGAGGAAACCCGGTGTGGGAAAAACCTCAGTGGGATTTGTGACCCACAATATTTACTCACTGGCCAATGAATAAATACTACTTACAATGAGGGGCCTGCACATGCAAGGAGGCCAACAGCCTAGAGCACACTGCTCAATAAAGAGTCACACTAACTACAAAATGGATTATCAAAATCCAGTACAATGTACTGCTTCAAAATAACATCTCTCATGCTAGGTTCAATACCGGTTTAAACTCAGTCAATAACCAAAACCTTTGCTATCAACTATATTACCTTATACAAAATTGCCTTATACTTCTCATCTATCTCTCTTACAAAAATGACCTATAAGATCTCATACATATATGAGTCTTTTACAATATACCATGTCGGCTTTTACAAAAGATAATTACATCACAAAACAATAGACAAAAGTTTATTCCATGTCGGCTTGAGTGTCGGTATGCATTCTTGCCGATGTCGGTGAAGTACCTGTCGGTGTATGTACAAGTCTATTGGCAGTGCCAGTATCTGCCAGTTGGTTGCCAGATGATTGCTAGTTGGTTTCCATCAATGACAACATCAACTATTCTCTTAAGAGTGTAGAATGCCAACAATCTCCCCCTTTGGCATTGATGGCAACATTCATGAGAAAAATCCAAAAACTGTAGTCCAAAACTGAAGTCCAAAAAATATTCCAAAAAGATGTACTCCCCCTGAGCAAGTGATCTCCTTTGTATAAGCATTTTTCTCTCCACTACTCCCCCTTTGACATCAATGACAAAGGTTGTCAAAAATAATCAAATGAGTGCAAACATTTCACCTCAAAGTTTGTAACCGGTTGGTTACAATCTGAAAAATATCCACCAAAACTAAATTTAGACTCTGCATAAACTTGTTGCTATCATTCAGAGTTGCTTCAATCTATTGGAATGTGTCGGTGAGATAATGCATGTGTTCTTCTGGTGATCACTCTCCTTGAATTCATGCCTTAAAGATTTCAATTCTCTGAAAGATAAGATTGTCCAATTTAGGACCAAGTTTTTTTTTTAATTCCTGGGCATTTGACCTTATCCTTGCCTTCTCTTTCTCAAGTTTATGTATCTTCTCCTCAAAAACTGTCATTTCTTGCTCAAAAACTGACATATGTCTAGATGAACCAATTATATTATCAGCTATGTGATCAATTTCTTTCTGTGTTTTACTGATCTCCTTATCTATGTCCTCTGTCAAAAGGTGAGGTTTGCATTTTTCCCTATGTAGCTTCTTGTACTCCAAAATTGTAGAGTTAAGTACTGGTAATAATGTGTCCAAGTGTCCTATACACTTCTTTATAGTGTCTTCAAAGAATTTGTTTTTCTCTTTTTCAATTCTCTCCTTGATTGTTTTCTCATTCACCTTATCAATAGTTATTACATTATCAGCAATAAATTTGGACAATCATGTCCAATTTACCTAAAGAATCTTTAATATGAGCTATGCTACAATTTGGTGCAATCAACTTAAGGATAGGTAAAGTGTTGTCAATTTCCTTGTAGGCCAATGCATTGCAATCCATTATCTTCTTGATTGAATCCAAAAGTGCCTCTGTAACATTGGTAGGTCTAAATTCACAGGTAGATATGCTGGATGTTTGACCAATTATCTTTATTACCTCTTTGCTTCCATTAGACGTGTCCATTTTGCTTGAATTTTCCTCCAGTGGATCAGTCTGGGTTTGCATCTCAACCTAAAAAGGTTTCTCAAACTGTTTCAAGATCTTTGTGATTTCTGGTTTCTCTGCTATATTACTACTGTCAACATTGTCTACCTTAACTTTAGAGTTACCTCTTGAGTATCCACATTCATTGTAAAAGGTATCTTTGATTCGGGATTGGTATCATCATGTCTTATTCCTTTAGTGTCAATAACCAGTGGATCTTCTGAGTGTACTAGTGCAGAATCCAAATGTGGCAGTGGAAGATTATCAGTAATCTTGATGTTTGGAACTCCACCAATTTTTCCTTTACCTTTGTCCTTTTGATAAACCTTAAACATCTTCTTAGGTCTGTTCATTTCCTTTTGTTTTTCTTTCTCCAGAAAGAATATATCACAGTTGTCCGCTATTTCTTCTGCAATTTCCTTCACTCTTCCAGCCATCAGGCTTACTTGCCAATGTCCACTAGCAAATACTGATTGGTTAGCCTCAGAAATAAGCTCATCAATTTCTTCTTTGGAGTTAACCGGGTGACTTGCCAAAAGTGCTTCAACTTTCAGTTTCTTGTCTAATTCCATCACTGATAGCCTTTTAGCTTCAAGTGTCATGTAGAGATCATTTGGTAGCTCCTCAACCACTTCAATCAAAACTTTCTTATAAATGTCTAAATGAAGAATAATTCTTTCTTGAATAGTGTTTCTGTCAATATCATTTGAATAAGTATACCATTTGATCACATTAGAAAAATTACCTTCCTCAGTTATTTCATTCAGTAAGTCATTCAATGTGGGGTTTGCCAGTGTCTTTTTCTTCTTAGGTGTGAGTTTATTCTTGGGTTCCCTAACTGCTTGTTGTTTATTCCTTAATGTTCCTATTTTCTTCAGATAATGAGAGGGTACCGGCAAGGGTTTTCTCTTCCTTTCCACTCTTTTGAACTCAGCTGCCTTACTAATGTCACTGCTAGAAGATGTGTCAACCGGTGAAATATGTGCCTTTGGTTGAAGTCCTTCAAGCTCACTAGCCAATATGCCACTAAGGTTCATGACATTTTCTTTGATTTCCTTTACTTTCTTGGATGCATCCCTAATGTATTTTCCTCTTCTCTTAATCCTTTTCTGAATGGACACTTTATTCTCTATGGTTTCTGCATTTCAAAAGAATTCTTTAGATGACTCTCTAGGTGCATCAAGCAGTGCTTTTGCATACGTTTCCAGAACATGTAGATCAACCTCATAACCCATTTGAGTAACCCAAATAGTTCTAGGGCTTAGTGCTTCCATCCAGGTTTCATCTCTTTTAATGACAAAGCAGATTTCCTTGTCATATTTTTCAACTATGCTTTGAGGAATCCTTTCCCTAGCTCTCATATTAGATTGGAAAGTTTTAAAGTAATATGTTATGTTGTTGTCTCTAGCAGTTCCCATATCGGTAAAAGCTTCCTATAGTTGGTTTCCTACCGGTATATCATAACCAAAGTCTTTGGGTCCTATACCGGGGATCTCTTTGGTGAAATATAGCATTAAACATACAAGAGGGTTTCCAAAGTGGAAAGTACCCTTCTTGTCTCCCTTAATCTTTTTCAGGTTGTCAATAAGCTCATGTTTTAACCATTAACACACATATATCTTAGCACTGTTGTTTATCATTTCATGTGCATTGTAAATACAAAGACTGGAAACACAATTGAGTCTTTTAGCATGTGTGGCTTTGTATCCAAGAACCTTACTTACATATCTCACATTAATGTCCTTAATATCATTTACTCTAAGTGATCTATTGTGAGATGTTTCTCCTATTAGGCTTGTCACCATTTAGTTGGGAATCTTCTTTGTCTTGTCAGGTCTACTACTAGTTGAGGGTAAACCAGTAACTGCCTTAATTGCTTGCTAGGTTATCTTGCAAACAAAATCCAACCATAAGAGTTCTCCATGTTCTCTACTCAATACAACCCTTACCACTTCCTCTAGAAATTGAGCGATATTCAGTATCTTCACAAAACCTAAAGTTTCCAAAATCTTGTGTTCAGGTTTAACAATTCCATGTTCATCATAAATGACCTTATTAAACATTTTCATTAACTCCTCAGATCCTAACTCTTCTATATTGCAATGTATATAAATCCTAGGGTCTTCTACAAATGCTACTCCCTTAGGTATTTTTGAAAAATCTCCTATAGAGTCGTTTTGCTTTGCAATTTCGGGAATTATTTTAAAAACAGACCTAGGGCATTTCACATTCTCCACAATGGTAGGGTTCGAAATAAATTCAGGAACAGAAGATGAAGCAATCATTATGAAAAATACCTCTTATCCAGATGCTTGCTGAATGTTTGAGAAAACACTTCTCAGATTTGTCTTGAATGCCTTTGCTCGATTTCATGCTCATAGAAAGTTTGAATGCTCGGTGAGTTTGAAATGAGGGTTTCCCAGTGCTTTATAGCCAAAAAGGTTCTTCAAAATATTATTAAATGCTTGCTAGTTAAGTGAAAACTTAACACACCTGCCGCTAAAGAAGAAATGTATATTCTCGCCATCAACCAAGGGTAGAATGCATATTTTTCAATTCACTGCCATACCTCCAAGGGATTATTCCCCAGTTAGATGAAGAATATCCTACCAGTGGAGGGTTACTTTGTTCTACTGGTGAAGATATAGTTTCATAGGTTCTCTGATCTCTTTTCCTAATCCATTGTTTAGAAAATTATTTCTTTACTTCTTCTACCTTTTCTTTACTTCTTCTACCTTTTCTTTTCCCTTCAACCTAGATCTCATATTGTTTTCCATTGCATTCTTGATTCTACAGAATTTAGAAATATGTCCAATCTTATTACAAGCATAACAAGTCACATTATTCCTCTGAATAGCCTTTCCATATCCTTGACCGGTTTGTGATCTGCATTGATTAGATAAATGTCCATATCTTTCACAAACATAACATTTCACATTCATTTTGCAATTTTTTTAATTATGACCAACCTTGTTAAATTTGGAACATTGACAGGTGGGTGAGTTTGTATTCTGATTATTTCTAAATCTACACTGAGTTGATCTATGACCATATTTGTTGCAATTGAAACATTTGCCATTGAATTTATAAGCATTAGGTTGTCTTACCAGTTTGTTCCGATTTAGATTGTTTGCAATACCAGAACTTTCTCCAACTTCAAATACAAGTCCATTAGTATATCCATTAGGTTTCTAACTTTTCAGCATGTCATCAAGCTCCTCTGAACTTTTCTTGAATTTATCTTTGTGTTTATTTGCAGTAGCCAACTCATTTTCCAAAATTCCAACTTGTCTCAAAAGCTCAGTTTTATCATGTTGCATGTGAATCAGATCTGTCTTCAACATATCATTTTCATGACTAAGTCTCAGATTTTCATTTCCAGCAACATTAAGTCTCCTAGTCAAATCTTCTTCATTCTTCTTCTTGTCTTCAATATCTTTACATAACCTCATAGTCATATCTTGCATTTCATTCTTCATAATCCTATTTTCTTGTCTCAACTTGTTTGCAATATCTCTAAGAGTTTCTTATTCATCATCATCTTTCTGCATCACGCATTCGCAGGAAGCTTTGTTGTTTAATTCTTTCTTCCGTCTGTTGCTTGTTCTATTTAATTCTGTCTTAAATTGGGTTAATTTGGAATCTAATTGCTTTTATTTTATGATAGTTTATGGCAAGAAAAGTTCATTTTAGGATTTCAGGTGCAAGGAGGACGAAGCAACAAATGAGAGAAGCCCAACGCTATCAAAAGGTGCTCCAGGCAGAAAAATTGATACAGGATTCAGAAGAGCAATTAGCCTTAGATAGATATAATAACCTAGTTCTTTCTTATACAGTTAAATATGATCTAATCAATATTGAATGGATGATGAGAGATTTGGCTAGGGCTTCACAATTGGTTTTGCAGGTTCCTGATCAGGTTTAGTTCTCTTACTTCTTTTAGTTTTTAACTTTTGTTGTTGTCTACCTTCTGTCACGCAATCGACCTGTTAATGCTATGCAATTGACCAGATATCAGTCTGTTAGGTTTACGCATTTGCTCTGTCAAATTTATGTATTCAGTTTGTAAGTATCATGCAATCGCACAGGTAAAATTATGCAATCGCCTCTGTCAAGTTTTGAGTTTATGTTTTTTGTTAGTTTGGTTTTACTACTAATCTTCTGTTTACAGCCTGTGGCAGATTCATAGAGAGGATTAGATTAGTATTTTTGCATGCACACTTCACACTTCATTTTTAGTGCTTAAAATCAGCAACAATTAAAATGGACATGCATGGGTAATCTCACATTTCGTTGTTGGTGCTTAAAATGAACATGGGCTAAAATTGACATGCATGCATCTCACACTTGGTTTTTGGTGCTTAAAATCAACAAATGGTTAAAATTGACATGTATGCCTTCATACTTGGATTTGGTGTTTAAAATGGACATGCACATGCATATCTAACACCTAAATTTGGGCTATAAAACGAACGTGAATCAGGCTACATTAGATTAAATCATTTTTTTCAGTTTCTTAAGGTAAAGAACTTTATATTGTGTCTGGGGTGGACCTACTGTTGCACTAACTGACATTCTACCCGTCATCGAGATCTTGGGAGAAAGAAGTCCTTTAATGAATTCGTGTGTAGTCCTTAGATCATCTTCAAGTTTGATATTCTTTAACTTTTCTGCATCAAAATCTTCAAGGGCTCCTTCCAACTATTTTCTTAAGTTCTCTATCTGTATCGGCGTCAAAATCTTCCTCAAGTTGTTAGGCTTTTGAAAATAGAGGACCAGGCTCTAATACCAATTGTTAAAATCAATGATAATCCTAAAGACACTGAGAGGGCGGGGTGAATCAGTGTCTTACCAGTATATGAAATATTTATACTTATTTAAAACTTTGCATGCCAAAATAGTGTACCGATAAATAGGAATTAATGTAACAAATAAGAATAACAGAGATAGCATAGAAAACACACCATAACACAAGATATTTAATGAGGAAACCCGGTATAACACAAGATATTTAATGAGGAAACCCAGTGTGGTAAAAACATTAGTGGGATATGTGACCCACATTATTTTCTCAGTGGCCAATGAATAAATACTACTTACAATGAGGAGCCTACACTTGCAGGGAGGCCAATAGCCTAGAGCACACTGCTCAATAAAGAGTCACACTGAACACAAAATGGATTATCAAAATCCAATACAATGTACTGCTTCAAAACAACATCTCTCATGCCAGGTTCAATACCGGTTTAAACTCAGTCAATAAGCAAAACCTTCACTTTCAACTATATCACCTTATGCAAAATTGCCTTATACTTCTCATCTATCTCCCTTACAACAATGGCCTATAAGATCTCATACATATATGAGTATTTTACAATATACCATGTCGGCTTTTAAAAAAGATAATTAAATTACAAAACAATAAATAAAAGTTTATTCGATCTTGGCTTGAGTGTTAGTATGCATTGTTGCCGATGTCAGTGAAGTTCCCATCGGTGTATGTAGAAGTCTATTGTCGGTGCCGGTATCTGCCGGTTGGTTGCCAGATGATTGCCAGTTGCTTGCCATCAATGACAACATCAACTATTCTCATAAGAGTGTAGAATGCCAACATTCGTATCATCTTTCTCATCACTCGTTCTTTTTTTCCATCACTTTTCTCTTCTCATCCTCCTTTTCATCTATCTTTTTCATCATTTCTTTCATCATCCTCTTCATTCTTCTTATTGTAGTGAAATCAATCAAACACTTTATCTAATTGGTGCAATCTCAATGCCCCTTGAGTCAATCAATCAATTAATCATTGGATCACCTTATCTTGCACTAGCATTAATCCCTATTAGCTTAATCAACTCAATTAGCTTAATCAACTTATCAACTTGGCTATGCTGTTTATTTCCATCAATTGTTTAGTTACACCTCATCAACTATGCATTTCCATCAAATGTACATCTCTACTTAATCATTTGTGTAATATCAATCATCCAATTTCCTTTTCATAATCTATCAAGAGATCAATCTCCATCAATCTTTTGAATCAATCTTCCAAGGGTGCATAACCAATCAATCATCATCCCTACAAGGACACCTCCTGGGGCATATATTAGTTGATCATTTTCTTTGAAACAACGTGATAGGCTATATTGTCTCAAAGAGGGGCAAAATGTAGATAAATATAAATTTCCACTAAAATGTCCTCTTATTTAATCTCAATTTTCTAGTAATTATCAAGTGGATCAAAATTAAATAATATCTTATTATCCTATTATTCTTCATTATCTCACAAGATTATTTTTATTATTATTATTCCTCTCTATATCATAATATTCATATTATATCATATATTAAATAGATCCATTTAATAACATTATTATTTATTAAATCTATTTTTCATCCACTTCCTAAATCTCTCTCATATCTATTTCATCTTCTATTTATCTTATTTCACCTCCATCTATTACATCCACCTAATCAATATGGGATAAACATTTATATTTCAATAATTGACATTTTATCCCACATTCACCCTATAGCTTGTATCCACCTTGAGAATATCTATTAAAAAACCAACCCCTCTCTCATTTGAACCATCTAGCAATCTAGGACTTAGTTTATCTTTGACATTCTCATATTTCTAATATCTTGCATTTGGATTTTTCCTAGTTTGCACACCATTTGCATTTCATCTTCAAAATCTTCATTCATCATGTCTCTTTGTGCAAGTGCTTTTTGAGAGCATTCAAATTCGTAAGCATGAAGTCTTGGTGATAGGAGTGCAATAGAGTTAAAATTTCTATAGATTCTGCATGTTTGGTTTTTTTAGTGCTGCATTTGTTTGTTCTTGCAGGTACTCTATTAAGGATGTTGGAATAAATCTGAATTTTAATTCAATGAGATCTCAAACATTATCCTCATCTACAGTAGACATTGGGTTATCTTTTGTTTCCAAGCATACTTCATCGATGTTGGAGCTTCTTCATTATGGGAGGGATATTATTTCTCTCTTCTTCCTTCTATGGGGGGATACTTGATTGTATATACATGATGTATGTAGTTCTTTGGGGATCTTGAGTCCTTCATGCATCATGCTTTTCTTCTTTGTTTTCTCTCTTTTGGACAAGAGTTATTCCCCATGTGGTTTTCTCCTTTTCTCTGCTTTGTGAGAGATTACATTTCATTTCATTTGCATTGTACATGGGTACCTAACATGGCTTGTAGCTGGGACCCATCTTGCATCTTGATTATATTGCACAATAATCTTCTTTCTAAGTGACACTTAAGGGGGGGTGTTGGAGTAAATTATTATTTACTCACATGCTTAAGTTTACTTAGGAAATTTATTAGTTCCTAGGTGTTAGGTAAGAATAATATTATTTTATTAGTTCCTACATCTCATTTTCTATGTCAGGTGGTTGTACTTATCCTTGCACCTCAATAGTGCTTACATTTCTCTCTTGCCTTTATAAGGAGAGCTTATTGTACATTTTATTCATCTCAATCTCAATCATTCATCTATTGGTGAATTATATCTCTCATGGGAAGGTTTGTAGTTGTTTGTAGGTTTCGGGAAATTCATAATTTCCACAACAATGAACACATAGCTTTGGCCAAAACACTTAAAATATCTAGTTTTTCTTGAAAAGAGGATTAAACTTCAATGTTTACCCATATTTGAATCCATTTTTAAGAATGATAGCCCAAACACACCCAAGGAGAAACATCTACTTTCCTTAAATGAAGACAATCAGTCAAACATGCATATGCCCACATATAATTATTCTCTTTCCATTTTCATGCATATGACATATATCTTGAATCTAATGTTTTTCATTTCCTAATATGATATTGTGCAAGATTAAAGATTAAACGTAAAAATATACTAGCATTCATGTGACAAGGGATTTATATATATAGACGCACACGTGTATGTATGTGTGTATGCATTGTTATGCTAAAACTGATTAATATAACTAAAACATGAATAAATCAATCATCATGGATACAATGGAAACATGGACAAGAAAAGGAAAATTTGACTCGTTTCACAATTTTACAATCTTTTAGATTTTTAATTTTATTTCAATGATATATAAAAAGGAAAGACAAGATAGTGGAGTTATTCATACAATCAGACCACGTTGGAAAGAAATATGGTATAATAATAAACCTGTAGTTGTAATACCTGGCATAAAGGTGATTCCCTTTACTTTCTGCAACTTATCTTATTTCTGGCAAGAAGCGTTGGTATCATTGGAACAACGTGAACTTTTAATATGCCAGTTGGCAAAGGAAAATTATTAATATGCCAGTTGGCAAAGGAACATAATGTTAGATGGGATATCATTCACTTTGATCTAGAAAAGAAAACATAATCTTACGAATGGGCAAGAAAAACCCTAGAGAAAAGAAGCTTTTAGAGGTTGCTTTTCAGAAGGGAAGGAAAGGCAATATAGTGAGAAGATGTGAAGAGGAGGAGAAAACCCAAAACTAGTAAAGAATAAGTTAGTACTTATTAGACTTCAATTATTTATCTCTTAAATTGAGTCAGTTTAGTAAAGTAAGATCTTATTTGTGAATATAATTTCTTGCAATTTTAAATGTTTCAAGCTAATTTTACACGCTAACTCACACGGTATATGTAGGGATAGATATAGAAAAAAGTTATCTCAACTTTAAAACTGTTTACCATGTGTAGTCCAATAGTACACGGATTAAATCTCACTTACCTAGCGCAAACAATATGCCAATGGCAATCTTAAATCTAATTTAAGATATCGAGATTTATATTAGTTCTTAGTGTTTTTATAGAGTTTAGTTTTCAAGACCATGCATAGTATATCGCAGTCATAGCCGTTAGATAACGTTGGTTTTCTCTATTATATTCGTAGGAATTGAATCGTATACCATAACACCTCTATCACAAATCAACTAAAGTAAATCCACCATATTTTTAGAGTTCAATTTTGTTGGGAATTTAGTTTTGGTAGAATTAAGATAAGCTATGGTCTTGGCTACCATTAAAGCATCGAGTAAGTCTAATCCACCATGGAATTATAAATGACTAAGCCTCTGGATGAATATCTTTTATTTACACTCAAACTGGATGACAATTTTTTTTGGTTAGTACATCACGCGGATATAAAAATTACTACTTTCCTAAAACATGATATCTAGTAACAAGAATTTCTTTTATTTCCTAATCGATTGTTCTTGTAATTTGTTGGTATCTCTAAACACTTTGGAACCACCATTTTTAAAAGTTTCAATCATCTATGAGTAGGCTGATCAAAGAAACTTGACTATGTTAGTTTGAATAAATTTCCACTTTTAATTTGAACAGCTAGATGGGTATTACAAACGGTCATCTATGAGTAGGCTGATCAAGGAAAATTGACCAAGTTAGTTTGACTCAATTTTCACTTCTAATTTGAACAGCTAGATGGGTATTACGAACGGTTATGAACAGTTTAGTTGTTTAGTTAACAAAATTTATTTAATCTATGAGAATAGGAAACAGTCTATAACTATGTTGTGGTAACTTGCAAAAATGAAGATCCGTATTTTATATTTTAGAGTCGATTACTATGAGTCTCAATTTGGAAAATTCTCCTGTTGTTATGTTTTGTATGTAGAAGCTTATATTTTAGAATATATGGGAAGCACAATATTGGTTATTTATTTTGCATATAGTTAATGTCAACCACAACATATCGGATGATACAAGTTTAATTTGTTGCTAATTAACTTTCATTAAGTTTAATCTCTTATATGGAGTAATGGACTTGATAGCTTTGTTTGCACGAATATTTAATCCACACACTACAACAAATAAAATATCTTTATGTGGTGTCGGCTTCTAACTTGATTCATAAAATGCCTTGTAGAACAACCCTTTAACATATATGGATAGGACCGGAATCAAAGGCACCTTGAAGAATCTGCTCTCATCACATCCAGATGGGACCGGATCCAACACACCTTTCAGTAAGAGTAAATACTGGACCACAAATCTGCATGAAGTAAATACATACATTGCATAATAAAGAAATATCATGTAATGAAGCAAACTTCCAGACTAAATCAAATGCATACATGCTGGACCAAATCACATCTATGGCATCAATGACAACATGCCAACAATTTAGTATATGTTTGTGCAAGAAATTATTGATAAAGGTAATTTCTTGATAGAGAAGGTTGAAACTTTTGATATTATAGCAAATTATCTTTCAATTTAGTGACAACAAAAAGTTCTCTTGAAGCAAGAAGGCCATGGGCCTTGATTGTTATAATTGATTTTATACTAAGTATCGCTTGGGTGTAATTGCAATGTATAATATTAAGTGATAAAATGCTAGGATAAGATGAAAATAACATTTAAAATCCCAAGACATGGCCATGTCTCTATGTTCCTTATGACATGTGAGAAAAATATTTAATATTTGTACATTATAGATTATTCTAATTGCACATTCAAGAGATTAACATGAAGTTGTGATAAAGATTAACATGAAAAAAATATACTCGTTCACATCTCTAATATGAGATATAAAGTGTCATGATTTAGATGCCCAAGTTTGGGAAGAGAAAAGGTGTCTTTTTTGAAGATCTGAGTTATCACTGAGAGTTATAGAGCACTAAGAATATCAACAATCTAAGCAGTTTGGTTTTGGCACCCAAGAAGTAGTCACTTCAAGAATTTTATTATTTTATTATGTCTATTGGCTATTCTTTTTCCAAAGTGTTAATTTTTGTAAGTGTTTTTTGACCCTTGTTTTTTGGATAATAGTAGTGGTCTTCCCTCTCCCATTTAGCTATACATTGGGGCCAAGGTATAATTATTTTATCACATGTTTCTTTAATATTTTCAAGTATATTTCTAGTTTAGTTGGAGAAATGAAGTGATTTACTATTTTTTTAGTCTCTCCATTGAATATTAGTAATATAGTTGCCTTCATCGTCTAGTGGATTTTTATTTCTTGAAAGGGTTTATCCATGTAAATTTGATGTCTCTATTGGTATGGAGATCTTTCATTTAAGATGAATGGTGTAATCACATGTTTATTTCATATTTATTTTCATATTTAATAATCTTTTTAATATTTGTAATCATATAGAAAATTTAATATTGCAAGCTTTCTTCACCTTGTTTCTCAACACATATTAGATGGTGATGTAGGAGCATCCATGGTTCATTGCAATCTTGCATCAACCAAAAATATTTTCCTTTTGTTTTGTTTTCTGTTCGCAGTTTGAGTTTTCCTTTCTGTGTCCCGAGTTTGGCTCACCATATCTTGTGGAGTTGGATTCTACTTGAAGACTTGATCATATTTCTTGCTTCCAGAGTACATCGCATTTGGATCATTTTCTGGAATGATATTGCTACCAGTTTCCATGACATTTTCTTGTTACCAATTGGTAGTCCTCTGTTACCAGTTGCTTGGACCTATTTTAGTGATCTCCTGGAACCCCTTCCAAAGGTTGTGGAGCCTTGGGAGTTGATTTTGATGTTCCTTGGCATGTGGCTGACCTTTTCTCGTGATCTATGTTTCATCATTTGGATTTTCTAGAGGAATCTCTTGGTAGAGGCCAGCGTTGTTGTTTTACATGTTAGGTCTTGTTCTTTGGGTTTTGATCCCTTTTGGTTCTACTAGATCCTTTGAGTGGATATATATATTTGTAATTACGCATTAGAATAAATAAATGAGAGAATCAAGTAGATATATTGTGCGTAGAGGATAGATCTTTAGACTCAAGGTCTTGATTGTGACCTATTTTACAAGGCCTGTGAGATGGTATGTTGTAACCTAGTTCCTAGCAATTGGATGTAATAAATTTTCATGCAATAAAACAATCTATTCTGCATTTCCTGCATCATATGTTTATGTTTTTGTTGTGTTTACTCTTGGTGACCGGTCCAGATTTATCTCTTTGAGGGCCCTCCTCACCGATGGATGCTTCAAGTTGATCTCTTTGAGGTCTCTCCTCATCGGTGACTGCTTCAAGTGGTATCAGATCAAAGATTCATTCCAAATGTTGCTTGTCCTCAAATTTTGTTGTAGGGTGGTGATAGGGTTTGCCTAGCTTGCTCTCACTTCTCCCATTGGTGTTGCTCACTCCACCAACTCCACTTAGCCCTTTCTATGCTTCAAGACCTCCTATTCCTTCTCAAGCTCTGCTAGGAATATTGCTTTTCCCACCTAAAGGTTATATTCAACAAGTCTCTTCACTAGAAACTCTACTAATTCAATGTTCTTCACTAGTTCTCAATCCTTCAAACTGACATTTTGTCACTCTCACCCCCAATGCTGTCATGTGCTTGGAGAGCTATGGAGGTGTTCATTCAATGTGGAATTTGGTAAAAAAGGTCCATATGTTTTTTTGCTAAACTCATCTTCCTTACCCATTTCAAGAAAATGCTTGAAAAGAGGGCTACTAGGAAACAACGCAATTAGGCCTCCTAATCCAAGTTTTTAGGATTTTTTTGTCATACGGTCCAAAAGACCCTACAAAGATATTTATGATTCTTCAATCACTCATTTAACCCCAAGATATTTTGTTGGTTTTAGACCCCCAAGTGTTTGTACAATGCTCTAAACCAAAAATGAGGTTTTGCTAGGGTTTCAATGGCTTTTTAGGACTATGACTGTTCAACTTTGTGAAAAGGGCATCAAATGGAATTTTCAAAGCCTCTCCTTTCATCTGGAACTCTATATTGACCTAATTAACAATTCCAAGTGCTTAGGTTAAGGTTTTGGTTTCACCCCTACAATCTTTTGTCATTTCTTCACCTTGTCTTTTCTAGTCGGGTTGCAACAGGACTCGCCTAGACCAAGGTGGCAACAATAGTAGACTTCACTTCCATAAATCCTTCCTACATATTTACAATGTACGTTGGGTTTCCTACCATGTCCAAATAATCCATGATGAGTGCACGGTGGGATTTTATGGGACAACCATTTTTCAGTGGTATACTATTTACAAGCCAAAGCTAGTTGTTTGAGAACAAAATAGTAAAAGAACTACAAAACCTATAGAAAAAGCATTATATTGACTGTATGACACTATAACACACCAAATAACAATAATCCAAGTTTGGGCCAATGGACTCAGTCCATTTGTATTCACTTTTTAATGCAAAATAACACAAGAACAATAATAACATTTTGAAAATGAGTGGTTTCAGATTTTCATTCACACTAATCAATGCTTCCAACCTTGGTATCCATTCAAGAGAGGATTTAAATAGTATTCCCCACATGTGGAGGCATATTAGGTCAATTTTTAAACCCTAACTCCACTACTAAGCTCCTTTTAGGACCAACTTGTCGTGAGAACTTTGAAAAGTTGTCATGACAACTTTAATAATTTTCCACATCTTGCCTTTCTAACTTAGGCAAACTACTCCAAATAATTACTAACTTCGTTTTCAACATTTATAAGGCTATTTTGAACCCCTCTAATACTTTAATCAACCTATGCCTCTTTTGACCATCTAGAAGGCATCATTGACTACTCAAACCAAGAACAACCAACAAAGTGCAAACCTAGAAAGAAACCAACAAAACTAGGCATACACTTGACTCAACCTAGACTCTAATCACACACATTGGACCCTCTTAGAGTCCTTATTAGAAATATGACTTGGCTAAGGTCAGTACAAGCCAAAATTGAAGGAGGACTATTAGCCTAAGTCCTAGGTGCTCCTGCACCATTCTCCCAAACAAAAAAGAATTAAGTCACCTCTTTTAGGATCAAATTCTGATCATTACCTAACTTTTTGAACTCTATCTTAGGAATCCATGTAGCCTCTTCATCATTCATAACCTACCACTTAACTAGGTGCTCCCAATAAGTTTGGTGTCTTGTCTTTTCTATGACCCTTGAACTCACTATCTTCTCATCTTTTGGACTTGGTTTTGCTAGAATTTGAAGGCTATTTGCATCATTTACTATCTCTGTTTGACTATGATCTAAATCTAGAATTGGTCCTTTTTAAGCCACTAAATTTGCTAGATTGAAAACCGGTGATAGTCCTATTTCACTTGGTAGGTCCACCTTGCATGCATTTTCTCCATACTTGGCTAAGATGGCACATGGACCCAACCTTCTCATCTGCAACTTATTAGGTATCCCTTGTTGCAACCTTGCTTTATTGAGGTGTACCATAACAAGATCTCCTACTTGGAATTGTAGGTTCTTTCTTCTCTCATCAACCTTTTGTTTGATCTTAGTCGTGTTATCCTTCAATGCTTGTTTAATTGATTCATGTATCTCTTTCATAAACTGAGAAAAATCTTCAGTATATCCACTCCTTGTTGCTGCATTCCCTAAGTCTCTTAGTTCAAGAATACCCCTTGGGTGAAGACCATAGATCACCTGAAAAGGGCTCTTGCCTGTGGTTCTATTTATGGTATCATTGTAAGCATATTCAACTTGTTCCAACACTTGATCCAAAGTCTAACCATATTCCTTGCTAAGGCACATCAATAGGTTTCCTAGCCTCCTATTTACCACCTTAGTCTGTCCATCTATTTGTGGATGGTATGCAAACCCAAAAGATAGATTGGTGCCAAGCCTCTGCCAAAGTGTTTTCCAAAAATGACTCATAAACTTTGAGTGCACATCTGAAACAATGCTCATGGGCAATCCATGTATCCTTATCACTTCCTTAAAGAACAATTGAGAAATATGACATGCGTCATGAGTGGTCTTGCAAGGTACAAAGTAGGCCATCTTACTAAACATGTCCACTATGACATAAATTCTATCAAATCCCTATTTTTCCCTTGGCAAACCCACTACAAAGTCCATACTAATGCACTCCCAAGGTCTATTTGGTATGGGAAGAGGTTGGTATAAATCGGCATTTGAAGATGTGCCCTTGGCCTTTTGATAAAGAATACAAGTTTCCACATATTTATGAACATCTTGATTCATCCTAGACCAATAGTAATACCTTTGAACTAACTCTTGAGTTTTGTTGACTCCAAAATGACCACTAAGACTTTCATTATGCTTCTCTTGTATGATATTTTCTCTTAATGAACCTTTAGGCACACAAAGTTGCCCTCCCTTAAACAATAACCCATCTTGCAAGGTATAATCATAAAACTATGGAAATGGTTTTGATACTCCTTGCATACCTTATAAGCATTGGAGAAATCTTCACCATCTAGGTATAGGTCTTTAAAACTGTCAATACCTATGCTTCTTAACTGAATTTATTGGATTGTCAAGAGTCTCCTACTTAATGCATCAACAACCCTATTTAGTTGACTTTTTTTGTGCTTGATTGTAAATGTGTAGGCTTTCATGTATTCTACCCACTTCATGTGCTTGTGACTAAGCTTGTCTTGTGAGTTTAGAAAGATCAAAGCTTGATTGTCTCTGTAGATTACAATTTCCTTAGGAAGGAGATAGTGTCTCCACTTCCTCAAAGCCTGTACTAATGCACATAAATCCAAGTCATATGAGGAGTATTTCCTCTTAGTATCACTTAGTTTCTCACTATGAAAAGCTACTGGTATTTCTTCCTGACTTAGGATAGCACCTACTACAACATTGCTTGCATCACATCTCACTATGAAGAGTTTCTCAAAACTAGGCAACACCAAAACCGATTGAGTGACTATCCTTTCTTTCCAAGTTTCAAAACCCTTATTTTCTTGCTCATTCAATTGAAACTTTCCCTTCATTCAACCTTAAATAGTGTCCAACATTGGTGCACATATAGCACTGAATTGGCTAATTAATTTCCTATAATATTGAGATATACCATGGAAGCTTCTCATCTTTGTCGCTGACTTAGGAGTAGGCCAATTTACTATGGCTTCAACCTTTCTAGGATCCATCTTGATATTTCCATGTGACAACACAAACCCAAGATAAATCAACTCCTACTTAATAAATTCACACTTGTCCAATTTCATGGTTAGCTTCTCCTCAGGCAATCTTTGTAGCACAATTTGCAAATGCTTAATATGATTTAACTTATCCTTACTGAAAATGAGAATATCATCTAAATATACCACCACAAATTTACCTATGAAGTCCTTCAACACCTCATTCATGAGCCTCATGAAGGTCCTTTGGGCATTTGATAATCCAAATAGCATTACTAGCCATTCATAAAGACCCTTTGTTGTCTTGAATGTTGTTTTCCATTCATCACTCTCCTTAAAAATAATTTGGTGGTATTCACTTTTAAGGTCAATCTTGGTAAAGTATTTGGCTTCCCCTAAACAATCCATTAGGTCCTCTATTCTAGGAATTGGAAAGCTATATCTAATGGTGATCCTACTTATAGCCCTAGAGTCAGTGCACAATCTCCAAGTACCACCTTTCTTTGGGGATAAGATCGTAGGTACATCACAAGGGCTAATGCTTTTTCTAATTAGGCCTTGGTCTAAAAGCTCTTGAATTTGTTTAGCAATTTCAACATTTTGTTGGGGAGTCATTTTGTAGGCAACTTTGTTAAGTAGGGATGCTCCAGGTATGAAGTCAATTTGATGGCTTATGGCTCTTTTAGGAGGTAAGGTGGTTGGTTTTCCATCAGTCACTATCCCTTTGAACTATTTCAATAGGACTTGAACCTCTATTGGCAATTCTAGTTTTTCCTTCTTATCTTCCTATTTAGGTTTCATTACTAATTCAAACCTTATTCCTTCACCTTCCTCAAGTGTCTTCAAGAATTGCTTTTCACTCACTAAAAGAACATTAGGACCTGTTACTCTCTTTTCACCTTCCTCAAGGATAGATTGTATTTTGAATGTGACTCCATCTTTCTTAAATGAATATGCATTCTTGGCTCTATCATGAATAGCTTGTCTATCAAATTTCCATGGTCTTCCTAATAGGAGATGGAATGCATCCATGGGTAGGACATCACATAGCACTTTTTCCTTATACCTCCCAATAGTGAAACCCACCCATGCTTGCTCATTTACAATGACATGTTGGCCTTTATTCAACCAAGTGACCTTATATGGGTTTTTATGAGAAATCCTTTGCAACTTGAGCTTACTCACTGCCTCTTCTGACACAATGTTGTATGTTGACCCTAAGTCAATTATCACCTTACAAACTTTGCCCATAATCTTGCATTTGATTCTAAATAGTGATCTCCTTTGGTTAGGCTCTTCCTTGATAGTTTATTCAATAAAATTTCTTCTTGTCATTAGGTTGTTACCTACCTCTGATTCTAAAGCCACTTCTAAGGTTTTACTGCTTAAAGACTCTTCTTGAAGGTAGTTTACCCTTCTCTCACCACTCTATGATGAAGATCCCTTCTCTGGACATCTATATGCCCGATGACCAAGCTGATTACAATGGTAAAATTTCATTGAGGAAAAATATGATGAACCTCTACCTTGTCCACTATGTCTCCAATAGACTCTTCCAATTCTAAGGACATCAACTTTTACCTAGCCCAAATCTTATAGGCTTTGGTACTAATTTGATAGGGTTCACCTAGCTTGCTCACACTTCTCCCATTAGTGTTGCTCACTCCACCAAATCCACTTAGGCCTTGCTATTCTTTAAGACCTCCTATTCCTTCTCAAAATCTGCTAGGACTATTTCTTTTCCCCACCTTAAGGTGACATTCAACAAGTGTCTTCACTAGGAACTCTACCAATTCAATGTTCTTCACTAGTTCTCAATCCTTCAAACTGACATTTTGTCACTCTCACCCCCAATGCTGTCATGTACTTGAAAAGGTGTGGATGTGTTCATTCAACATAGAATTTGGTCAAAAAGGTCCATATATTTCTTTGCTAAACTCATCTTCCCTACCGATTTCAAGAAAATGCTTGAAAAGAGGGCTACTAGAAAAGAGCCCAATTAGGCCTCCTAATTCGTGTTTTTAGGAATTTTTGGTCATACAGTCCAAAAGACCCTACAAAGAAATTTATGATTCTTCAATCACTCATTGAACCCCAAGATATTTTGTTGGTTTTAGACCCCCAAGTGTTCGTACAATTCCCTAACCCAAAAATGAGGTTTTGCTAGGGTTTCAATGGCTTTTTAGGACTGTGACTATTCAACTTTGTGAAAAGGGCATCAAATGGATTTGTCAAAGCCTCTCCTTTCATTTTCAACTCTGTATGGACCTAATGAACAATTCCAAGTTCTTAGGTTAAGGTTTTGGTTTCACCCCTGCAATCTTTTGTCATTTCTTCACCTTTGTCTTTCCTAGTCGGGTTGCAATAGGACTCGCCTAGACCAAGGTGGCAATAATAGTAGAATTCACTTCCAGAGCTCCTTTCTGCATATTTACAATGTACATTAGATTTCATACCATGTCCCAATAGGTCGTAATGAGTGTATGGTGGGATTTTATGGGGCAACCATTTTTCAGTGGTATGCTATTTACAAGCCAAAGCTGGTTGTTTGAGAACAAAACAATAAAAGAACTAACAAAACCTATTTACAGAATGTTATATGGACTGTATGACACTAGAAAACACCAAAGAACAATAATCCAAGTTTGGATCAATGGACTCAGTCCATTTGTATTCACTTTTTAATGCAAAATAAGTTTAGAACAATAATAATAGTTTGAAAATGAGTGGTTTCAGATTGTCATTCACACTAATCAATGCTTCCAACCTTGGTATCTGTACAAGAGAGGGTTTAAATAGTCTTCCCCATGTGTGGTGGCATCTAAGGTCAATGTTTGAACCATAACTCCACCGCTAGGCTCCTTTTAGGACCAACTTGTCATGAAAACTTTGAAAAGTTGTCATGACAACTTTTATAATTTTCCACATCTTGCCTTTCTAACTTAGGAAACCTACCCCAAATCATTACTAACTTCCTTTTCAATATTTTTAAGGCTATTTTGAACCCCTCTAATACTTTAATCAACCTATGCCTCTTTTGACCATCTAGAAGGCATCACTGACTACTCAAACCAAGAACAACCAACAAAGTGCAAACCTAGAAAGAAACCAACAAAACTAGGCATACACTTGACTCAACCTAGACTCTGATCACACACATTGGACCCTCTTGGAGTCCTTATTGGAAAATGACTTGGCTAAGGTCAGTACAAGCCAAAATTGAAGAAGGAATATCATCCTAAGTCCTAGGTGCTCCTACACCAAGTGGCAGATTACGGATCCGACCTACAGCTGCAGAGGGCTAGCATGAAAGATGACATGAAGAGAAGATAGGATTTATGGAGCACGTGGGAATGCAGAGCTTGTTGTGATGGAGATTTTGTGAAGAATATAATCTCGATTAGAAGCCATGGAGACAGCCCAAAGAAGAGGCCGACATATTGAAGATGTGAGTGAAGATGAAGGAGAAGAACCCCTGACAAAATAAGGAATCCTACCGGTGGTTGATCCCGATGAGGAAAGGTTTTTGAGGGTTTTGATTAGGGTGAATACTAAAACTAATTTTACCCCACCAGAATATGATTGGAAGCTATATTTGGATTAATTTATGGATTGGATCTTGGAGATAGAGAAGTATTTTGTTTTGGAAAAGACTGTAGAAGAGACGAAGGTGAAATATGTGTGTACTTGGTTGAAAGGTCATGCATCTCTTTCATGGGAGCATTTGCAAGTTGATAGACATAGAAAAGGTAAGGAGAAGATTAGGACATGGGATCGGATGATTGCTAAGTTGAAATAAAAGTTTGTGCTGGTTAATTACAAAGTGGATCTATTATGGAAATTGCAGAATTTGAGCCAGAACGAATCTAGTGTGAAGGAGGACACCGAAGCATTCTACAAGTTAAATATCAGATCTAGACACGTCGATGATGAATTTGAACAAGTTGCAAGATATTTTAATGGATTGCAGATGTTTATAGAAGATGAACTCATTTTGATTAAATTGGAGAGTTTTGAAGAGGCTTACTAGTATGCCCTAAAGGAAGAAGAGAAGTTAGACAAAAGACATGAGAAAAGGTAGAGAGGTAGAGGTGGAAGGTTTACCAGAGGAAGATTTTAAGGAGGAAGAGGATATAATGGAGGAAGAGGAACTAGTAAATATCAGAACAAGGACAAGGAAGTGAGAAAAGAAGGTAATTCATACCATAAGGATGATAGAAATATGTACTAGAGAAGAGAAGTAGATGGTTCCCAGAATGAGAACTTTGGAAGACAAGACAAGAGGACATTTAGAGGAATTTTCATCAAGTGTGGAGGAGAAGGACATAATGAATTCGAGTGTAAGAAGACAGAAACTGAAGAGAAGCAGTGGTAGAAGAAAACTCCACAAGATCAAACAATAAGTCAGAAGATGGAGAACTATTAATGATGAAGAGAGCTTTGTGTCATACCGAAGGAGATGAAGAGCCTTTGATGAGGAATAATCTATTCAAGACCACATGTAAGGTATCTGGTAAGTGTTGTAAAGTTATTATTCAGATAATCTTGTTTTAGAATATATGGTGAATAAGTTGAAATTGGAGAGATTGAAACACTCTAAGCCTTATTAGATAGCATGGATTTAGGATGAACATAATTTTTTAGGAATTGAACAATTTTTGGTGAAATTAAAATTGGAAATTATCATGATAAAGTCTTGTGTGATATTATGCCTATGGATATTTTGTTGGGTAGACCTTGGCAGTTTGATAGACATGTAGTACATGATGGGAGGAAGAATACATACACTATTGTGTCCAATGGGATGAAGCAAACCTTGTTTCCTTTAGAGGAACCTTTGAATAATGAATTTTGTACGAATGCTAAAATTTGTTTAGTAGATGGAAGGAAATTCATGGATAGACTGAGACATGAGAATGTCTATTTTGCCTTAATTCCTAAGAAGACTAAGAGACCAAAAGCGAAAGGAGAACACACGAAAGAGATAAAATATTTGCTGACATAATATAAGGAAATCATTTTAGATAATGTACCTGATGGATTGCTAGATGTGAGAAGTATTATTCATTGCATGGACTTGGTTCCTGGAGCTAGCTTGCCTAACAAAGCCGCACATTGATTGACATTGGCAAAGAATGAAGAACTGAATAGGATAGGTGCAAAAGTTGTTGAGGAAAGGTTTGATCAGGGAGAGTCTGATCCCTTATGTAGTACCAATAGTATTAGCACCTAAGAATAATGGAGAATGGAGGATGTGTTCTAGTTCAAGAGCAATAAACAAGATCATAGTGAAATACTAGTTTCCTTTGCCTAGGATGGATGACATAATGGATTGTTTGAGTGGAAGACAACATTTAAGACAAATGAAGGACTATATGAATGGTTGGTGATTCCTTTTGGATTGAGTAATGCACCGAGTACTTTCACGTGGCTAGTGAATGAGGTATTAAATAAATTCTTGGGTAAGTTTTTTATTGTGCATTTGGTTGATATTCTGATTTTTATTAAGAAAACAAAGGAGCATTTGTTGCAATTAACACAAGCTTTGCAAAGATTGAGAGAGGACAAGTTGTTGATAAATTTCAAGGAGGAAGATGATATACCAGAGGAAGAGGAACCGGTATAGATCAGAACAAGGACAAGGAAGTGAGAAAAGAAGGTAATTCATACCAGAAGGATGATAGAAATATATACTAGAGGAGAAAACTAGATGGTTACCAAAATGAGAACTTTGGAAGACAAGACAAGAGGATATCTAGAAGAAGTTTATTTAAGTGTGGAGGAGAAGGACATCATGGATTCGAGTGTAAGAAGACAGAAACTACCGGAAGAGAAGAAGTGGGGGAAGAAAACCCCATAGGATTAGACAATAAATTAGAAGATGGAGAACAATTGATGATGAATAGAGATTTGTATCATACTAGAGGAGATGAAGAGCCTTTGATGAGGAAGAATCTATTCAAGACCGGATGTAAGGTATCTGGTAAGTGTTGTAAATTTGTTATTATTCAGATAATCGTGTTTTAGAAGAAATGGTGAATAAGTTGAAATTGGAGAGATTGAAACACCCTAAGTCTTTTCAAATAGAATGGATTCACGATGAACATAATTTGTTAGGAATTGAACAATGTTTGGTGAAATTGAAAATTGGGAATTATCATGATGAAGTCTTGTGTGATATTATGCCTATGGATATTTTGTTGGGTAGACCTTGGCAGTTTGATAGACATGTAGTACATGATGGGAGGAAGAATACATACACTATTGTGGCCAATGGGATGAAGAAAACCTTGTTTCCTTTAGAGGAACCTTTGAATAATGAATTATGTACGAATGCTAGAATCTATTTAGTAGATGTAAGGAAATTCATGGATAGACCGAGACATGAGAATGTGTGTTTTGCCTTAATTCCAAAGAATACTGAGAGATCAGAAGCGGAAGGAGAACACATGAAAGAGATAAAAGATTTGCTAACATAATATGAGGATGTCATTTTAGATAATGTACCTGATGGATTGCTAGTTGTGAGTAGTATTATTCATTGCATGGACTTAGTTCCTAGAGCTAGCTTGCCTAACAAATCTGCACACTAGTTGACATTGCTAAAGAATGAAGAACTAAATAGATAGGTGCAGGAGTTGTTGAACAAAGGTTTGATCAGGGAGAGTTTGATCCCTCATGTAGTACCAACAGTATTAGCACCTAAGAATAATAGAGAATTGAGGATGTCTACCAATTCAAGAGAAATAAACAAGATCATAGTGAAATACTAGTTTCCTTTGCCTAGGATGGATGACATAATGGATTGTTTGAGTGGAAGACAACATTTAAGACAAATCAAGGACTGTATGAATGGTTGGTGATGCCTTTTGGATTGACTAATGCATTGAGTACTTTCATGAGGCTGGTGAATGAGGTATTGATTAAATTATTGGGTAAGTTTGTTATTGTGCATTTGGATGATATTCTGAGTTTTAGTAAGAAAAAAGAGGAGCATTTGTTGCAGTTAAGATAAGCTTTGCAAAGGTTGAGAGAAGAGAAGTTGTTGATAAATATCAAGAAGTGTACTTTCATGAAATATGAATTAGTCTATTTAAGATTTGTGATATCTGAGGATGGTTTTAAGATTGACCCTAAGAAAGTGAAAGCAATAGTTAAATGGCCTGCACTAGAAAGCATTGGAGAGGTAAGATCATTTCATGGATTGGTTAGTATTTACCAGAAGTTTATCAAAAATTTTAGTTCAATTTGTAACCCTATGTTTGAGACCATGAGAGGAGATCACAAAGAATTCAAGTGGACCACCGGAGAAAACAATTTTTTTGAATTGTTAAAGCAGAAAGTGACTAGGTGGCCTGTGTTAGCTTTACTGGGTTTTAATAAAGTATTTCAAGTTGATTGTGATACAAGTGGAATAAAAATAGGAGCAGTCTTGAGTCAAGAAGGAAGAGTGGTAGCCTATTTCAATAAGAAATTCAATAATGCTCAAAGGAGATATTTAGTGTATGATCAGGAGTTTTATGCCATAGTTCTAGGCTTGAAGAAATAGAGACATTACTTGTTGCCTAAGGATTTTGTGTTGCATATAGATCATCCAACTTTGCAGTATTTGAATAGTCAAAGTAAGTTGAATCTGAGAGATATGAGATGGGTAGAATTCTTGTAGAGTTACACCTTTGTGTTGAAGCATAGAAGTGGTAAATCTAACAAAGTTGTTGATGCATTGAGTAGGAGAAGGAATTTTTTGACAGAGATGAGAGTGACAATATTAGGATTTGAAGATTTTAAGACCTTGTATGATGACGACTTGGATTTTGCCAGAAACTTGGAACGCTGAATCCGTTATGGTAGGTAGAAGAAAATGGTTGGATTACTTCATTCAGGATGGGATTTTATTTAGAGGAGTTCAGTTGTGCATACCCAAGAGTTCTATGAGAGAAAATATGATAAAGGATAAACACAGTGGAGGTTTAGCTAGACATTTTGGCATTGACAAAACACTAGCATTGTTGAGTGAAAAGTACTTTTGGCCCCAGATTCATAAGGATATTAAGAGATATATGTAAAGTTGTAGAGTTTGTCAGGTTGCAAAAGGTAGTTGTTAGAATGTGGGATTGCATAAACCATTAACAGTACCCAGAAAACCTTGGGAGGATATAAGCATGAATTTTGTACTTGGATTTCCTAAGACACTGAGAGGGAATGATTCTATATTTTTGGTATTGGATAGATTCTCGAAGATAGATCATTTCATACCTTGTAAGAAGACATCACATGCATTGCATGTAGTAGACCTATTTTTCAAGGAAGTGGTGCGATTGCATGGATTACCTAAGAGCATACTTTCAGACAGAGACACTAAGTTTGTTGGCTATTTTTGGAGAATACTTTGGAAGAAGATGAAGATGGATTTGAAGTTTAGTTCTACTTTTCATCCACAGACTAATGGACAGACAAAAGTTGTTAACTAGAATTTGGGAAACTTGTTGAGATGTTTAGTGGGAGATAAAACTGGAAGTTGGGATTTGATCCTTGCACAAGAAGAGGTTGCGTACAAAAATTTAGTGAATAGAAGTACCAGAAGAATACCTTTTGAGATTTTTATCGAAGTGCATCCTAGAGGTATATCAAAATTAAGAGACATTAGCAGTGAAGACCGGAGGAGTTCAGAAGAAGAAGACATTGCAGATCACATGGCAGCATTGCATATTCAGGTTAAGTAACATTTGGAGGACAGGAACAACAAGTATAAGGAGAAGGTAGATGAGAAGAAGAGACATAAGGAATTTGAATTTGGCAATGAAGTGATGGTAGATCTGAGAAAAGAGATATTCCCAGTTGGAACTTATAACAAGATGCAAATGAAGAAGTTTGGACCTTGCAAAATTTTGAGGAAGTTCAATTTTGGAAATGCATATGAAGTGGAGTTACCAGACTGTTTTAGTGTTTCACCTATATTCAAAATTGTAGATCTTCATGAGTACCAAGAACCATAATTCATTAAGGACAATGTTGTAGACTTGGAGAAATAGTTTCCCCAAAAGGAACTGAATCAGATTGAAGAGATTTTGAATAGTATGATTAGGCGTAGTACCCAGAGTAGTCAGTATAAGGAATATCTTGTTAAGTGGAAGGACAAACCAGTCAAAGATTCATCTTGGATTTATCAGGCAAAGGTAGATAGCCTTGGTTTCCCTCTAACCCCAGGAAAGTGAGAGGCTCACTTTTTCAATAACCCCAGATGTTTGATGCAGGAGCATCCTTAGTTCATTGCAATCTTGCATCAACCAAAAACATTTTCCTTTATGTTTGCAGATTCAATTTTCCTTTCTATGTGTCCCATTTTTGGCTCACCAGATCCTGTGGAGTTTGATTATACTTGAAGACTTGATCATCTTTCTTTCTTGTAGACTACATCAGATTTGGACCATTTTTCAACATGATATCGCTACCGGTTTCCATGATAGTTTCTTGTTACCAGTTGACTGTCCTTTGTTACCAGTTGCCTGGACCTATTCTGGTGATCTACTGGAACCCCGTCTGAAGCTTTTAAAGCCTTGGCTATTGATTCCAATGTTACTTGGTGTGTGGCCAACCTTTTGCCATGATCTACATTTCATCCTTTGGATTTTTTAAAGGAATCTCTTGGCAGAGGCTGACCTTGTTGTTTTACATGTTAGGTCTTGTTCTTCAGGTTTTGATCCCTTTTGGGCTGACTAGATCCTTTGGATTTATATATATATATTTGTAATTACGCATTAGGATCAATAAATGAGAGAATCAAGGAGCTAGACCATGCGTAGAAGATAGATCTTAAGTTTCAAGGTCTCGATTGTGACCTATTCTACTAGGCTTGTGAGCTAGTATGTTGTAACGTGATTGCTACCAGTTGGATGTAATTAATTTTTATGCAATAAAACAATTTGTTTTGCATTTCCTCCATCGACTTCTATGCTTCAACACAAAGGCGTAACTCTGCAAAAATTCTACCCATCTCATATGTCTCTGATTCAACTTACTATGTCTGTTCAAATAATGTAAGGCTTGATTATCTGTATACAACGCAAACTCCTTAGGCAACAAGAAATGTCTCCACTTCTTCAAGGCTTGAACTATGGCATATAATTCTTGATCATATACCGAATATCTCATCCTAGCATCATTCAACTTTTCACTTAAATAAGCTACTGCTCTCCCTTCTTGACTCAAGACTGCTATTCCACTTGCATCACAATCAACTTAAAATAATTTCTTAAAATTTGGTAAAGCCAACAAAGGCTGTTCAGTCGCTTTCTATTTTAGTATCTCAAAACTTTTATTTTCTCAGGTGGTCCACTTGAATTCCTTCTAATCTCCCCTCATGGTTTCAGTCATTTGGTTACAAACTGAACTAAATTTTTTGATGAACTTTAGGTAGAAACTAGCCAATCCATGAAATGATCTTACCTCTCCAATGCTTTCAGGTGTAGGGCACTCAACAATTTATTTTACCTTCTGAGGGTCCATATTCAAACCATCCTCAGATATCATGGATCCCAAATAGACTAACTCTTCCTTCATGAGTGTACACTTCTTAAGATTTATCAACCACTTCTCTTCTCTCAACCTCTGCAAAACTTGTCCCAAATGCAACAAATTCTCCTCTTTTGTCTTACTAAAAATTAGAATGTCATCTAAATAAATAATAACAAACTTACCCAATAATTTCTTCAATACCTCATTCATCAACCTCATTAAAGTACTTGGTGCATTAGTTAATCCAAAAGGCATCACCAACCATTCATACAGTCTTTCATTTGTTTTGAATGTTGTCTTCCACTCATCTCCTTCTCTAATCTTGATCTGATGATATCCACTCTTCAAGTCTATCTTTGTAAAGTATTTGGATCCACTCAAATATTTCATTATGTCATCCATCCTAGGCAAAGGAAACCTGCATTTCACTTTGATCTTGTTTATTGCTCTAGAATTTGTACACATCCTCCATTCTCCATTCTTCTTAGGTGCTAATACTGTTGGTACCACACAAGAGCTCTAACTTTCTCTAATCAGACCTTTCTTCAACAACTCCTACACTTGCCTATTTAACTATTCATTCTCTGTCATTGTCATCCGATGTGTGGCTTTGTTAGGAAAACTAGTTCCAAAAACCAAATCCATGCAATGATTTATACTTCTTATCAGTGATAATCCATCAGACACATTATCTGAAATGATGTCTTCATATTCTGTCGGCAATTCTTTTACCACCTCTGGTTGTTCTTCTTCCGGTTTTGGTTTATCAGTCTTCTTAGGAACTAAGGAAAAACATACATTCTCATGTCTCATTCCATCTAGGAGTTTCCTTCCATCCACCAAATATATCCTAGCATTCATATAGACTTCTCTCTTCAAAGGCTCCTTCAAGGGTAACAAGGTTTGCTTCATCCCATTTTCCACAATAGTATATATGTTCTTCCTCCCATCATGTATTGCCTATCTATCAAACTGCCATGGTCTACCCAACAAAAGGTGACAAATATCCATAGGCATAATATCACACAACTATTCATCATGATAATTCCCAATTTTGAATTTTACCAAACATTTCTCACTTACCAAGAACATATGTTCATCTTGAATCAATCCTATCTGATAAGGCTTAAGGTGTTTCAATCATTCCAAATTCAATTTATTCACCATCTCTTGTGAAACAAGATTATTTGAACTACGACTATATATAACAACTTTACAGCACTTATCGGATGCCTTACATCTGGTCTTGAACAAATTTCTCCTTTGCAAGGCTCTTCATCTTCTCTGGTATGACACAAAACTCTCCTCATCATCAATATTTCTCCACCTTCAGTTTGTTAACTGATCTGGTGGGGTTTTCTTCCACCGCTGCTTCTCTTTCGGTATTCTCTGTCTTCTTACATTCGAATGCATGATGCCCTTCTCCTCCACTCTTAAAGAAAGTACCTCTAAATGTCTTCTTGTCTTGTCTTCCAAAATTCTAATTCTAATAGCCATCTGGTTCTCTCCTCTGGTAGGAATTTCGATCATCTTTCTGGTATGAATTACCTTCTTTGATTACTTCTTTGTCCTTGTCCTGATCTGTATAGGTTCCTCTACCTCTAGTATATCCTCTTCCTCTTTGAAATCTACCTCTGGTAAACCTTCCACCTCTACCTCTCTGCCTCTAGTCATGTCTCTTATTTACCTTTTCTTTATCCTTTAGGGCATACTGGTAAGCTTCTTCAACACTTTGCAATTTGATCAAACTCAGTTCATCTTGTATAGACATCCAAAATCCATTCAAATATCTTACAACTTGTTCAACTTCATCATCAACATGTCTTGATCGGATATTCAACTTGTAAAAAGCTTCTGTGTATTCCTTCACTCTAGATTCCTTCTGTCTCAAATTCTGCAACTTTCAAAACAAATTCACTTGATAATCAACCGGTATAAATTTTGACTTCAACTTAGCAACCATCTGATCCCAAGTCTTGATTTTCTCTTTACCTCTTCTCTGTCTATCAAATTGCAAATATTCCCACCAAAAATATGCATGACATTTTAACTAGGTACAAGCATATTTCACCTTCCTTTCTTCGGCAGTGTTTTCAAAATCAAAATACTTTTCCATCTTTGAAATCCAACCTATCAATTCATCAGAATCCAAGTTTCCATCATATTTCGGTGGGGTAAAATGACATTTAGTACTAGCCCTACAAAAAACCCTCAAAAACCTTTCTTCATCTAGATCAACCCTTGGTGGGTTTACTTATTCTATCGGGGCTTCTTCTCCTTCATCCTCACTTACATCTTCAATATGTCGGCCTCTTCTTTATGTTGTCTCCATGACTTCCAACCAGGCTTCTATCCCTCGCAACATCTCCATCACAATAGGGTTTGCATTCCCACATGCTCCACCATTCTGAGTTCCTCTTCGTGCCATTTTTATGCCAGTCATCTATAGCTATAGGTCGAATCCACAGTACACCACCCTACAAAAAAATTCTTAGGACAATGCAATCTCTAGAATGAAACTCACTTTGATACCACTTGGTGCAGTCACCAGTTAGAAGGGACCCCAAAGAGATCAATCCAGACCGATTAGGGAGAGTAAACACAATAGATACACAAAGATATGATAGATACAATGAAGAACAGGTCAAATTATAACATGAAAACTGATTACAACTAACCGGTAACAACCGGGTTACATAAACTGGCTCATTGGCTTGCTAGAACATGCTCAAAGTACAAACAAGTCACAACCGAGACCTCAAAACTATAGTTTTACCTTCTATGTTCTATCTTCCACCTTAGATTGTATTTTAGTGCTCAAATACAATGATTTATAAGATCCAAGGGATCCATTTGGCTCAAAAAGGGATCAAAACCTGAAGAACAAGGCCTAACAAGAAAAACTAACAATGTCAGCCTCCGCCAAAAAAATCCTCCGAAAAATCCAAAGGATGAAGAATAAATCATGGGAAAAGGTCAGCCATATGCCAAGGAGCATCAAAATCAATGCTCAGGGCTCTGCAAGCTATGGAAGAGATCTGATAGATGACAAATGCAAATAGGTCTAGACAACTAGTAATAAGAAACTATCAACTGGTAACAGCAAACTATCTCAGAAACCGGTAGTGATATCTTGCCGAAAAATGATCCAATTGTTTCGCAGTTTGGAAATAAGGTAGGTCAAGTCTTCAAGAAAAATCTAACTCCATGGGATCCGGTGAGCCAAATCTGGTACACACAAAAATAAATGCTGAAATTGCAAACAAAAAGAAAGATAAAAAGGAAAATATTTTTGGTCGATGGAAGATTGCCCTAAACTGGGGATGCTCCTGCATCACTAAACTAGAGAAACAAGCTTCTCCACCTCATGATTCGGTTTCCCACTCTGTACCAGGTTAACAGTCTTTTCCGCAGAAGGATCCAACTTGGGAACTTTCTTCCTCCATGATTTTTTCAAAGGTTGCTTCATTGAAGAATCCCTAGCCTAATGCCCCACCTTCTTACAATGAAAGCAAGCAAAAGGAATGGATTCATATTCCATTTTCTTGATCCATTTCCCTAAATTCAAATTAAACATGATTTCTTGGGGAAGATCCACCGACTATTTGATATTCACACCCATACGAGCATACACTAATCTACTTTGAGCCACCATCATGGGATCCAGGGACAAAAGCTCACCAAAACAAGCAACCAAACCACTGAAGATTTCCTCATCCCAATGTTCCAAAGGGAGACTAGGAAGGCGAACCCAAATGGGGGCCTCATCAAACTCCCAATCCTTAGGGTCAAGTCTAGTTACCATTTTTTCAATGCCAAGGAGTATTTACCCAACATCTGAGGTCCCCTAGACATAACAAAGTTCAATTCTTCATCATAGTTGAAGGAGAACAAGAAGAAACCATTCACCATCGTAACCACTTCAATCTGGCCTTTGCCTTTCCATTTACGGACAACCCAAGCTCATATGATTTTAATATTAGGGAAGGGTCCCACAAATTTACATACTAGCACTATGGCCATATTGGCCATATTTTTATTTTCAATTGATCTGAATTATGGATTCGGACGACAACACCTAAGTGAGAACCTGCGGTATTGTGGATAAACAAGATAACACAGAATTGAAGCAAGCCAAAAAGTGATCTATTCCATTTGAAAATTGAACATATAGTAGTTCATGAGATTCCCAGGTTCACAAAAACCCTTTGAGAAAGGAAACCCAACAGTCACATTGATTATTACATAATAAAATCTAAAAGCTACGAAAATTTGAAAAAAACTATATGAAATTTTGTTCTAACTTTAACTAGTCATAACTTTCTGCTCAGGACTTGAAATTACGAGTTGTTTACCTTTTTGGAAAGGTCTCCAAGAGTTATAAGTGAAGTCCTGAAAGAACGTGCGTATGAAAACATTATAAAGGTCAGGCTAAAATTTCAAGGACTGAAAATGCCCTGAAGGCCTTCAAAAATCATAATTACTAACATATAGAAAAACTAAAAAAAATATATAAAAATATTTCAAATTTTCTTTGGATCATTACTCCCCCCTTGAAGAGAAATGGGCTCCATTGCATCAATACTTTGAATGAGATGAGGGAAACGGAGCTAAAGATGCTCCTTGGTAAACCACTTTCCTTGTTGAGCGATCTGCCCTGCTCGAACCACTTTGTATAGATAGATTTGTTGTTGTTTGAGTGTTTTCACCTTGGTTTCTACAATTTGATCACATTGGAGTGGAGAAGTTGCTCCTAGATTCAATTCTATAGTGGAAATTGTTTATGCCACATCTGCAACATCTAATAGTGGAGGAAAATATGGCTTCAAGAGTTCCACATTGAAGACTGGATGAAGACCCAGAAATATGGGTAAATTAAGCTCAAAAGCATTATCACCAACTTTCTTGATGATTGTGTATGGCCTATAACATAGAGGGAAAAGCTTCCTATTAGCACCCTACAATCGTTCCTTCTAAATATGCAGCCACACCTTGTCCTCGACTTGAAAATTATGAGGAGTACGATGCTCATCATGTCTCTCCTTATATTTCTTATTGGTATGCTCCAAGATTTCATGGACTTTTTGTTGCAAATGATGAATTCTATCAATGAATTGGGCTGCCTTATCCTTCTCCTTACCAACACATGGAACTAGGTCGGGTTGAATAAGTGGTATGCAAACATCCATGGGTGCAAGTGGCTGATAACCAAGACAAACCTCAAATGGACTGTGACCAGTGGAACTGTGAATTTGTTGGTATTATGGATGTGTTGCATTAGTTTTGTCATTGATCTCAACACTTATCAGCACTGTAGATCTTTGGTTATGTTCACCGGCATGTTCAGTGACTTATGCACAGTCACTGGTATTTGGTTCATAGGTACATTATATTGTTCACCGGCATAGAGGATGACTTGTTATCATCTGGAGATTACTTGGTTATGTCGAAGACATGGTTTGGACACTTGGTTTTGGTGATTTGGTTATTGGTCTAATCGAGTTTGCATATTTGTTGTTATTGGAAAATTGGTCTAGGTTATGGACCGGCAAGCGTTATCTATTCCAGATCAGCATGACACATTATGGAGATGATTTATTGATTGGTTATTATTGTAAATGCATTAAGCCAACATGATGCATCACATATTGATTCATTTGTAATTGATTTAATTGTAATATTCTTATTGAGCCAACCTACACATTTGGTCTTAGGTTTTGGTATATATGTAAGATCTCATTTGTGAAATTATGTAATGGTGAGAAGAGGAATATAATAGGGTATATGCAAAAGTAAGTAGAGCTACTCACGCAGACATCATTTGAAGATTAAAGGAAGGTTATGAAGAAAACAATCAGAGCTTAACTCGTACTGAATATATCATATGAAGATGCTACTTTGAGAAGTACATTATCATTCAATTTAACCATCTAGTTGTAGTCAGTGTGACTCTAATTTTATGATTGAGCAGTGAGCTCTAGGCAGTTGGCCTTTCTGCATGTGCAAACCCTATTTGTACACACATACTATCTGCAGTAGTATCATTTGATTGTGGGTAAGGTTTTCCACCGTGGTTTTTCCCCTTACAGGGTTTCCACGTACAAATATCTATGTTATGTATTGTGGATGTTATTTGTCTTTTTGTTTCATGCATTAAAATTTACTAGTACTATTATTAACTATTAAACTGTCAACTGGCATTAAGTTTGGTTTACCGGCATTATGCATCAACTTTGATTAAGTTTTATTTGGGTTAAAATTAATAGACAACTGATTCACCCCTCCCACCCCCCCCCCGCCCCCCCAACTCTCAGTTGCCTCTAGGTCCTAACAATTAGTATCAGAGCAAAGTCCTCTTTTTGCAGAAGTTTAATAGCTTGAGGAGATTCTATGGCAACTAACTATTTTAGGAAGGACAATCTGAAACTTGATGGAACTAACTATGTTATATGGAAGATCAAAATGGAGACACATATGAATTGTATTGGTAGGGACATATGGGATGTTACAAAGAATGGCTATATTTGTCCTACACAGAGTCAACCTAATCCACCAACCTTGGTTAAAGATTAGGAGAATGATTGCAAAGCAAGAGAAGCACTTTTGAGCGCATTGCCAGATCACCAAATCATGGGATTATCAGACCGATCTACTTCTAAAGATATTTGGATACATTGGAGACAATGAATGAAGGTGATACCACTATCAAAATTGCAAAATTGGAATGCTTCCGGGTCGGGTATGAAAATCTGAAAATGGAAGAAGATGAAAGAATTTCTTCTTTTATGGAAAGAGTCATTGAAATTGTTTTAGGTATACAATGTTGTGGAGGATCCTTAAGTGAAGATGAAATTGTTTCTAAAGTTTTAAGAGAATTCCCACCTACATACAAAATGAAAGTAACTGCTATTATTGAATTGAGAACAATGCCTAATACATCAGTATCTAGAGATACCTTGGTTGGAAAACTTTCAGCTTTTGAACTTGAGGAATTTGGTCCTATTGCTATAATTAAGATAGATTTAGCTTTCAAAGCATCATCATCTATAGTATCATCATCATCAATTGAGAAATCTGATTGGAAAGAACTTTATGCAAGAGAACTTGAAGACATCAGAAGGGAAAATGAAGAACTTGAAGAGCTTGAAGCACTATTTGCAAGGAAAATGCCTAAAGGCCTAGTTGGAAGTAAGTATGAAGGTAAAGCACCATTTAAATGTTTTAACTATAATAAACTTGGTCATATGGCATCTAGGTGTCCTAATAGACATGCAAGATTGAAAGAAGAAGCTAAAAGAACATACAAACCTAACCCTGAATATCAGAGATACAAATTTAAGAAGAATAGAGACAAATCATGTTACTATGCTGATGAAGGAGTTACTGATGATTCTGATGAGGAATTGACAGACAATGAATGGGATTTTATTGCAATAATAGAAGATCAATCATCACCTACTGTACAACTGGTAGAGCAGGCCCTGGTAGCTAAAATTGAAGAAAAGGATGAATGGATCATTGATTCCGAATGTTCAAATCATATGACTGGTGATAAAAGTAAATTCTTAACTTTTTAGGAATACAATGGAGGTCTAGTAAGATTTGGGGATGATAAAGCTTGTTTGATTAGATGAAAAGGCACTATATATTTTGATGGTAAGCACAATACTGACGATGTTTCTTATGTTGAATGTTTGAAGCATAATCTTTTGAGTGTTAGTCAATTAGTTGAAAAAGGATTTCAGTTACAATTCAAGAATGGTAAATGAAAAATCATGAATAGAACTGGTTTGGAAATTGCAATCGGTAATGAGACTAGAGGTAATATCTTTCACTTGAATAACAATGAGAAAACATGCTTAATGGCACATATTGATGAAAGTTGGTTATGGCATAAGAGACTTTGTCATGTAAATTTTGATTGCATTGTGAAGATAAGTACAACTAAGGCAGTAAGGGATTTACCTAAGATTGTTAAACCTCACAATCCAGTATGTAAGGAATGTCAATTTGGAAAGAAAGTTAGAGAAACTTTTAAGAGTATTCCAGAGAAATCCAATAATGTTCTTGATTTAATTCATACTGATTTATGTGGTCTGGTAAGAACTAGAAGTCTACAAGGACATAGATATTTTATGCTAATCATTGATGATTATTATAGAATGTGTTGGGTTACTTTTCTTAGGGAGAAATCAAAAGCTTTTGGGAAATTCAAACTATTTAAGGTAATGGTAGAGAATGAAACTAGAAATAAAATCAAATGTCTAAGATCAGATCAAGGAGCTGAATTCACATCTAAAAAATTTAATACATTCTGTGAAGTGAATGGAATCAGAAGACAGTTATCAGCACCTCAAACACCCCAATAGAATGGAGTTGTGGAAAGGAATAACATAACTATTTTGGATGTAGCTAGAAGCATGATATCAGAAGAAAAACTACCTCATGTGTATTGGAGAGAAGTAGTGAATACAACAGTTTACACATTCAATAGAGTTCACATCAAAGGTGAAATCGATAAGACCCCTCATGAACTATGGTTTGGTAATACTCCTACTCTTAAATATTTCAGAATATTTGGAAGCAAATGTTATATTATGAGAGATGATTGTATTGGTAAATTTGATCATAGAAGTGATGAATGAATATTTATTGGTTATTCATCTAAGAGAAAGGCATATAGATGTTTTAATAAGAGATTGCAAAAAATCATTGTGAGTGCAAATGTGAAGATTGATGAACAGTTTAGAAGGTCTATAAATTTTGAACCGGCAGTTGAGATAATCACAAAAGAACCTACAATGAGTACACTAGTCAAAATGTTGATCCAGTCACACTGACATCATCTGAGAAGTCCATAGTGATTGAAAAACAACAACAAGTGAATACACCCAGGTATGTAAAATTGAATCACTCTGAAAGTCAGATAATTGGGAATAAGTATCAATGTGTAATGACTAGAGGAAGACTGGCAAATGAAGAGGCATGCTTAATTTCTCAAATTGAACGAGCAACTATTTTTCAGGCATGTGAAGATAAACATTGGATTAAAGCTATGGAAGATGAATTGGAACAAATTGAAAAGAATAACGCATGGACATTGGTTCCCTGACCTAAAAACAAAAATGTAATTGGAACTAAATGGGTATTCAGAAATAAACTTAAGGAAGATGGTAATGTAATCATAAACAAAGCAAGATTAGTGTGTAAGGGATATTCACAGAAAGAGGGAATTGATTACAATGAAACCTTTGCACCAGTAGCTAGAATTGAGGCAGTCAGACTATTTCTAGCATTTGCATCACACAAGAACTATAAAGTATATCAAATGGATGTCAAATGTGCATTTCTAAATGGTGATCTTGAAGAGGAAGTTTACATTGAGCAACCTAATGGATTTTCTTTAACAAATGACAAAGATATTGTTTGTAAGTTAAGGAAAGCTTTATATGGATTAAAGAAAGCTCCTAGAGCTTGGTATGCTAGATTGGACAAATATCTTTTGAAGCTTGTTTACACTAAAGGTAATGCTGACAACAACTTATATTACAAAGTGACTAATGCTGACATCTTGGTTATTGAAGTTTTTGTTGATGATATTATTTTTGGAGGAGAAGATGGATTGTGTAAAGACTTTTCTAATAAGATGCAGGAAGAATTTGAAATGTCTATAATTGGGAAGATTAAATTCTTCTTAGGATTATAGATTTCATAGACTGATAAAGGTATATTCATATGTCAATTAAAGTACTCGAAAGATATACTAAAAAAATTTGGCATGGAAAACTCTAAACCGGTAAGTACTCCTATGACTATAACTGATAAACTATCATTGCAAGATGAATCAGTGCCTGCTAATCTAACAAGATATAAATCTATGATTGGAGGTTTGTTGTATTTGATACAAACAAGACCTGATATTATGAATGCAATATGTATTGTTCCAAGATTTTAGAGTAATCCTAAGGAAAATCATGAATCAACAATAAAAAGTATTTTTCAGTACTTACAAGGTACAACAAATCTTGGTTTATGTTATCCTAAAGATGAAAATTTTGATTTATGTGCATACATAGATGCAAATTGGGCAGGAGATGTAGATGATAGAAAGAGAACCACTGGTGAAGCATTCTTTCTTGGTAGCAGATTAATTTCATGGTTGAGCAAGAAATAGAGTTGTACATCATTATCAATAGCAGAATCAGAATATGTTGCAACAACAACTAATTGTACTTAGGTATTATGTATTAAGCAAATGTTGAAGGACATAAAGGTAAAATGCAAAGAACCTATAATCATTTACTATGATAATATGGCAGCAATTGATTATTCAAAGAATCTGGTATTTCACTCTAAAACTAAACATGTTTCTATCAAATTCAATTTGCTAAAAGAGAATGTTGAAGCAAAAGAAGTGAAATTGGTTTATGTGAATACTAAAGAGCAGATTGCAGATATCTTTACTAAGCCTTTGCCTAAGGAAACTTTTGAATATCTCTGAGAGCAGCTTGGGGTTATATCCTCACTGGTAGAGAATTAGACAGTTGGAGCATGGCATCAGACCAAGAGGAATTAATAGAGAAATCTTTTTCTGGCTTTGATAAAGGAGAGCTACTTCTCAGGGGGAGTAGTTGGTATTTATAATTAGTTCTATGAACTGGTTGTATCTGGTTTTTGTATTTCTTTGGCATTTGATGTCAAAGGGGGAGAGATATCTATGGAAAAACACATTATCTTTTGGGGAAAGATTATTCCTAGGGGGAGAGATATTATGTATTTTGATTTCTGGTAATTGGTCTCTTTGGGAGATTGTTGGTTTTTGGTTTTTGGCATTTCTACTTTGACACTTAGATGGTTTTTCCATCTTGTGTTGCCATCAATGTCAAAGGGGGATATTGTTGGTATTATGGATGTGTTGCATTGGTTTTGTCATTGATGTCAACACTTGTCAACACTTATCAGCACTGGAGATCTTTGGTTATGTTCACTGACATGTTCAATGACTTATGCATAGTCATCAGTATTTCGTTCACCGATAGATTATATTGTTCACCAGCACAGAGGATGACTTGTTATCATCTGGAGATTACTTGGTTATGTCGAATATATGGTTTGGACACTTGGTTTTGGTGATTTGGTTATTGGTCTAATCGAGTTTGCATATTTGCTATTATCGACAAATTGGTCTAGGTTATGGATCAGCAAACGTTATCTATTCCAGATCAGCATGACACATTATGGAGATGATTTATTGATTGGTTATTATTGTAAATGCATTAAGCTGACATGATGCATCAAATATTGATTCATTTGTAATTGATTTTATAGTAATATTCTTAGTGAGCCGACCTACACATTTGGTGTTAGGTTTTGGTATATATGTAAGATCTCATTTGTGAGATTATGTAATGGTGAGAAGAGGAATATAATAAGGTATATGCTAAAGTAATTAGAGCTACTCACATAGACATCATTTGAAGATTAAAGGAAGGTTATGAAGAAGAAAATCAAAGCTTAACCGGTATTGAATCCAACATATGAAGATGCTACTTTGAGCAGTACATTATCATTGGATTTAACCATCCAATTATAGTCAGTGTGACTCTCATTTTGTGATTAAGCAGTGAGCTATAGGTAGCTGGCCTTTCTGCATGTGCAGACCCCATTTGTACACACATACTATCTACCGTAGTATCATCTGATTGTGGGTAAGGTTTCCCATTGTGGTTTTTCCCCTTACATGGTTTCCACATACAAATATTTGTGTTATGTGTTGTGGATGTTATTTGTCTTTCTGTTTCATGCATTAAACTTTACCAGTACTGTTATTAACTATTGAACTGTCAATCGACATTAAGTTTGGTTTACCGGTATTATGGAACAAGTTTGATTAAGTTTGATTTGGGTTGAAATTAATAAACAACCTATTCATCCCCCTCCTCTTAGTTGCCTCTGGGTCCTAATAGAATTGCCCTGTTGTAGCTATGTTAAACATATGGAAGACTTTCATCCCATGTGTGGGGGTGTTTTGAGTGATACATGCGTAGGATGTGAATGATTATCCGGTTCACTACCTCTCTCTAGCCATCTGTTTGAGGATGGAAAACAGTAGACTTTGTTAATTTTGAATCCATCTTTTCCCATAATGTGGACCGGAACTTACTAAGAAACCTCTTGTCCCTATTTGAAATGATGGTATTTGGCAAACCAAAATGAACCCAAATGTGTTCAAAGAAAATCTTTCTAATGTCGTCTGCAGAAATTGTTTTTGTACAAGCTACTATTACTACCATTTTTTAGAACCTATCTACCACAACATACACATAATCGTGGCCTCTTTTGGTGGTAGGATGACTAGACATGAAGTCCACAGAAACTGAATGACAAGGTTTTTTAGGAACATGAAGTGGTGAATACAGTCCAGGTTTACGATTGGCAGGCTTAGCAATATCACATGCATTACAAGCTTGAATATATGAAATAACATCATTTCTCAACTTTGGCCAATAAAAATACCTCTGAAGTATAGGAGTAGTCTTACCTATGCCAAAGTGACCAGCAACCTTGCTATAGTGAGCTTTCCATATCACCTTTTTGTGTTCTACCTTGGGCACACAGATTTGGCCAAGGTGATAAAGCATTCCATCCTGCAAATAGAAATCATTCCCTTCACCAATTGATTATAAACATCTGCAAATTCAACATCATTCTCATACAAGCAAGCCCACACTTCAGTTTGATGATCACATGAGTCCAATACCATACTGATAGCTACAATCAGAGGGTTGCTCAAACAGTTTACTACTTTGTTCATGCTTCCCTTTTTGTGGTGAATATTGAGATGAAAGTGTTGAAGATAGGCTGACCATCATTGATGTCGATCATTTTACAACTTCCCTTGTATTTACAAGAATTGAAGAGGTTTGTGGTTTGTGTGGATGACAGTCTCCTTACCCAAAATATAATGTTTCCACTGCTTAAGGCTTGAACAATAGCATACAGTTCGTTGTCATAAGTGGCATACCGATGCACTGTATCAAAAAAAGTCTTACTATGATATGCAACTGGGTGACCATGTTGCATAAGGACAGCTCCCAAGGCATATTCTAATGCATCGGTTTGTATTTCAAATGACTGTTGCAGGTCAGGAAGAGATAAAACTGGTGCAGAATGTAATCTTCGTTTTAACTCCTCGAATTCTTTATGTTGAGCACCTATCCATTTAAACTTTGCATGTGTTCCTCCCTACAATGACTAATTTAGAGGCCAAGACAAATGGGAAAATCCCAACACAAATCTTTGATAAAGTTTGCCAATCCAAGAAAACTTCGTAACTCTATGATATTTCTGGGAGATGGCGAATCCTCAATTACTTGTATCTTCTTCGGGTGAACATGGACACCCTCTCTGTCAATAACATATCCTAAGTATCTGATACTCTGCATACCAAAGGATCACTTATCTTTGTTTTCATAAAGCCCATAATCTTGCAAAGTTGAGATAATTTTCTCCACATGTTGCAAATGTTCATCCCAAGTTTTGCTAAAGATGAGTATGTCATCCAGACATACCACCATGAAAGAATCAATAAATGATCTAAGTACATCATTCATCATTCTCATGAATGTCACTGGGGCATTTGTTAGACCGAAAGGCATCACTAGCCACTCAAACAATCCCTCTTTAAATTTTAAAGTTGTCTTCCACACATCAGCTAAGTCAATTGGTACTTGATGGTATCCCGATTTCAAATCATTTTTTGTGAAGAATCAGGCCCCTCTAAGCTGGTCCAAGAGGTAATCTATATAGGGAAATGGATACCTATTTTTGACTAAAATTTTGTTCAAGGCCCTATAGTCAATTAAAAGTCTCCAAGTTCCATCCTTTTTCTTTGCCAGAACAATGGGACTACCACAGGGTGATGCACTTGGACGAATATGTCCTTTCTCAATCAATTCTTGTATTTGCCTCTTAATTTCATCATTTTCTAATATTGATCTATGATAGACTAGTTCATTAGGCAATGGAGTTCCTAGTATCAAATCAATAGTGTCTTACTTGGCCTTGTGTAGGTATCCCTGTTGGCAACTTAAACAAATTCTCATTTTTATCAAAATTTGGTCCATTGATCTTTTTTGCTATGTTGTGGTGTTTGTGATGGCAATGGAATTATCTATAGACTTCCTTTCTTCTTCAGAATGAATCATCAATAATATGAATGTTTTTGTTTTAGCAACCAACCTCCTACATTGCTTAGCACTAATCATAGAGGTAGTGTATGCAGGGCTTACCTCTCGTATTTGGTATTTCTGCTCACCTAATTTGATTGTCATGTTGCAAGGTCTAGACTGATAGACACCATGGCGCTGGTACATATATGGTTGTCCCAACAAAACATCACAACTATCTAAAGGAGCCACATCACATATTACTTCATCTTTGAAAGGTTTTATAGAGTAGGAAAGGCGACACTGCTGGTGCACTTGGATATCTCTCCCTTGACTTACCCATCGCATAAAATAGGGTTGTGGATGTGCTATTGTTTTCATATTCAATCTTTTCATACTCTCTGCTGATATTAGGTTCTTTTGACTTCCACTATCAACAATAAAGTGCAGGGCTTTTCCTCCGACCCACATCTGTGAATGAAACAATCTCTCCTCATCCTCTAGGGGCAATACCTTTGTGGTAGCTACCATTGCATATGGATCAGCCTCAATGACCTGTTCATGACTTTCTTTTGTGCAAGATTCTGCCACCTTAGGTTCTTCCTTGTCCTCATGTGTCTCCATCATTAAACTTTTTATGGTTCTGCAATCTTTTGTATTGTGAGAGGGACTCTTGTGGAATTCACACCACATATGGTTCTCTTCTATCTTCTTCATACCCCATGCCTTTTTCGTTGGTGAATTGGGAGAAGATTCCTTGGAGGTTTGTTTCCATGTAGTTTCGCTACCTTCACCCTTCTATCTGTTATTTGTGAAGTTATCCCTCCTTCTTTTCTGTTTGAACTTCTCCTCAATTTTTTGTAGGAAATTTATATGCACTAGGCAGAATCTCTATGTTCAGGAATTCTATTTCAGTTTTGATATACTTAAGGAATCCACTCTGATATTTTAAAACTCGGTGCTTCTCACAATCTTTGATGTCAAGTTTTGCTGCTAAGGCATGAAACAGATTAGTATACTTTTGAACAGTTTGGCTTTTTTTCTGCCAAAGCAACTGCCACTGCATATATTTTTGTTCATATGTATCTATAGGAAAATATTCTTCCTTTATGTGCTCCATGAATTTTCCCCATGTGAGTTTTTTATCAAAAATGAATGTACTACTAGTTTCTGCTACCTTGGATGCCAACTTCGCTTCCAAGGAATCTTTCACATGATTTTCAGCTTTAAGAAGAGCGAAAGTTATTTTCTCTTCATCTGAGAACTGATTGATAGAGAAATACCTTTCCAGTTTTGAAACCCAGTCATCAACGACATTTACATCAATCTTTCCTTGAATATGGGTATATCAAAATTCACTTGCCCCTTGAATTGTGTATACCCTGTGAATGGTGGGTTTGCAGGTGACCCACGACTTTCCAGCATTTGCTTGAACTGCTCCCTCATTTCTTCATGTTGTTTTGTTAGTGCATCTACAACCAACGCTTTAATGTCATCATCGATCTGCAACTTAGCCATTTGTGATCTTGTGCGTCTCAAAGGAAGGTAATCTGAAGGATTCCTTTTTTTCAGCCACAATCTTTGATATGTTGATCATGTGTGATATGACATACAAGAGCGAACTTGCTCTGATACCACTGATCTGAATTATGGATTCAGACAACACCTGAGTAAGAACCTGCGGTATTGTGGATAAACAAGATAACACACAATTGAAGCAAGCCAAAAATGGATCTATTCCATTCGAAAATTGAACATATACTAGTTCATGAGATTTCAAGGGTCGCAAAAACCATTTGAGAATCGAAACCCAACAGTCACATTTGATTATTACATAATAAAATCTAAAAACAACGAAAATTTCAAAAAATATATATGAAAATTTGCCCTGACTTTAACTAGTCATAACTTTTTGCTTGAGACTCGAAATTACGAGCCATTTAACTCGTTGGAAATTTCTCCAAGAGTTAGAAGCGAAGTCCTGAAAGAACGTGCCTATGGCAACGTTATAAAAGAAAAGGCCAAACTTTCCAGGACTGAAAATGCCCTGAAAGCCTTCAAAAATAACAATTACTAACATATAGAAAACTAAAAAAAATATATAAATATATTTCAAATTTTCTTCTGATCAGCAATGCAATCCAAAATGAAAATGGAGCAAATCCTAGAAACAGGGTCTGCACTATGAGAAATTGGAGAGACCAACTTAACTTTAAGACGAGTACCAAAAAGAGGTAACCATTTCCTGTTATAGTCAAACGCTGAAGAAGAGTCCAACTTGCTGGCAGATTCCCTAAAACCCTTAGAAACACCTGAAACATCAGGTCTGTCGAACAAGAATCATTGCAACACATTGGAACTCGCAGAGTTCCGCCATCCCAGAGAGCACTTCCACTTCCATCCGCTTTCCCTTCCGCATCCTGCCCCCGAAACAAAATCCACCTTTCCTCAGCCAATTCCGCCATTTTTGAACCTACCCACCTGCTGCGAATTCAAATTCTCCTCGCCATGACTTAAAATGAGTTGAGCATTCCCAAATAATATATTCGTATTTATTATGAATAAACTATGAACCCAAAATATTCTCGCTTATATTCTGACTATTTAAAGTTGAATCAAACGATTTGCCAACACAACAAACTTTTATTAATGATCATGTTACGTGATTTCCCCTTCAGTAGACTGTATTTTTCAATCAACGAAGGATCTTTCTAGTTGTGGTAGTTAAGAAATGGACAGTTTTGTATAGAATGCATGCTGACTCAAAATGGAATACTTAGAGAGAGAGACGCCTATATCTGTATGGCTGGTTATCTATTTAAAGAAATTAAGAATAGACTACCTAACATTTATCGTCCAAAAACTAATTGAAATTATTAAATATGACTTGTAGTTGCATGTGATTCTGCGAGCAACACCCTTTCCACGGAAACTAAATAATTAATTGGAAGATTGGATGCTGCTATCACAGAAATAAACTAAACTAAAATTGGTTGGCATCTCTTTGGAAAGTGATTAAAGAATTCTATGTATTTTGGTTCACATGCTGGCCGTTAGTTCTTTCCCTTGATATAAAAAACCGAAAGTAGGCCGAAAAATGGCAGTCCATTCGACAAATAATACCCGAATTTGATAAAATATTGTGCGAGAAGACGAAGGATGAACAAAAACAGGTTAGAGTGCATGCAATTCAATGTGTGATGAAATTAAGCCCAGTATGATGTCAAGAAGGGCCAGAAAAGGTTGTTTTAAAAGGTTAAGTTTATATTCTCCTATTCAATCTGATCTGGTGGAAACTCTGGACTTTCCTAAAGTAGATTCTGCTGTCAACTTTATGGGGGCCAGTTGATTCGATTTTGATGTTGAGATTGTGAGGTGCAGAGCCCAATAGATAGCCCAGTTTTTTGGGTTCTCAAATTCCACAAGATATAGAAAATCCCTATATAGAGAGTTTATTACCAGTCATACAGACTAGACTATGGTAGTGATCCCAAGATCCAACCTAATCAAAGGACTAGTCAGACTAAACTATTCTAGTGATTTTATTTCTGCATGGTTGTGCAACCAGGCTAAGATTTTGATCTAGCTCCACAAGGACCTTAGGTTTAGGATAGCCCCAGTTCAACCCTACTGGCAAATGCTTACACTTGCCGGATACCCATTATATTGTCTTCAGTAAGACATTTCTGATTCATTAGGAATCATCTTCAAAGGTATTTCTGATAGCTGTTGAGCCCTTATATTGGTGATGGGTAAAGGAGGTGGAAATGCAGACAAGAGGGCAACAAAACATCCCATATATATAGGTGTGAGAAAGAGGAAGTGGGGACTGTGGGTGTCAGAAATAAGAGAGCCAAAGAAGGAGAAGAGGATATGGCTGGGGTCATTTCCCACACCAGAGATGGCAGCTCGTGCACATGATGCAGCTGTGTTAGCATTAAAAGGGGGTACTGCCAATTTCAATTTCCCTGAATCGATTCAATCCCTTCCTCGCCCTGCAACTTCTTCTGCAGAAGACATTCAGGCTGCTGCTGTCGAAGCTGCATACTCTTTTCAACAGCCAGAAGAGGAACAAGTACCCCATTTGAGCTCCAGCAGAAATAATGATGATGAGAGAAATGATCTCCTAGACTTGGAGCTTTTCTTACACAATCCAAGTAATGTTGCTGAACCCTATGATATTGCAGGACCTGATAACAATAGTGCAGTGGTGGAGTCATGGGTGGACTGGCCTAACTTGCTAATGAACATTGGAGATGGAGTACCAGTTGGGTCTTCTCTCCTGTTTCATAATCAATTCTATGGAGAAGAGGAAAAAGATAACCCGTTCCTGTTTCTTTGGGATTTCACATAAACTATTGTGTAGCTAGTTATCTTTATTTAGCCAAGATTACTATGGGCATAAGCTATCTGTTATAGAATGGGAAAAAAACAGCTGAGGATCAGTATGCGCAGCCCAGGTTAAAGATGGATTGGTAAGGTGAGTTTATTAGGTAAATAGGAGGGGAAAAAACTGTACAAAATTTAAACAGTATATAAGAAACCCAAAAAGTACGCCTCACGGCATAAGATTATATCAAGTTGCCCTAATGGGATTAAAAAAATTGGCGTTTATTTTTATTAGGAGTTTCCATCATTCTATTAAATGCGGAATGTAACATTTTCATTTTAAGAACTGTACTCGCTGATGTAACAGTGTTCTTTACCCAACTGTATATAAATGTTTTCCTCCCTTTGTTTCCAGGAAACAGTGAGAATCTTCAAGAAACCTTTTGGCTATTATTGCTCAAGGACCTATGCTATTATTATCATGAAGACAAATGTATATATGGATTCCGGAAAATGGATGCCTTGTCTGAAGTTTTCGAAGCCATCAGTTTTTGCTTTGTTTGCTGGTGTTTTCTGTCTAGCTTTTTGCTCACTACATTCGTATAATAACACTATTAATTGATCAGAACAAAATATTCGAACATCGTAGACAGTGAGGCAAGTTGATTCAATTGTGAATACCAGTTTAATTATTCATGCTCATAAGTTAACAGAAAAAGTCACGTGAACCTTTGTCATTCTTTCCAGCGATGGCATTTTGAATACGTGAACAGGATTTTACTAACCAAATGTTCAAAACTTATTGGCTAAGAAATGTGCTTATGTGAAAAAAGGTTAGGCTACTAACAATGTTAAAACTTAAACTTGCTATTTAGGTTTCTTCGACCTTCCTATTTAAGTACTTCTTCACTCGGGAGTTAGCATGAAACCGTGGCGGTTTCAAGAATTTTGTAAATTTTTAGTCAGAGTATTTCATTCTGTTATACAATATTCGATTTAAAAAACATGTTTTCTATATTCAATTTTGTTTTTTATATATAAATCAGGGAAACAAGGGTGCAGATATTGTATACAAGCAGTCTGTAGACAGCATTAGTCAGTCATTAACAACATATTAACAGTATCAAATAGTCCAAGGTTAAAATATCAAAAACACTTATAACATTTGAAATATAAGAAGCAATAGCAGTATCAAATAGACCCTTTTTCCATGTTCAATTATGTTACTTTAATAGATATTGTTATCTTTAATAAGTTTCTTTTTTACTTCACAATGGCATATCTTTTATGCAAAATTGATTTAATATTACGTTACAGAAAAAATTATCTTCCCTAATCTAGAAACATTTTCAATGGTCTATTCCATTCCATAAATCTTAGACCTACAATCCCTCCTGTAGAGTCACCCTTTAATAAGTGAACCCATAGACTCTTATTGTCTCTTACAAATGCAGGATTTGGCATGTAAATCCCTATAACCTCTTGTAAATAAGGCCTTTGGAATGTGAATCTTTAAAACTACAATTACCATTTCAAATGCACCTTTTGGCATAAAAATCCTCAAACCAGTAACATTGAAGTAAAGCACCAAGATATGACCATTGATATCCACGAAAACCATTAATGAACCCAAATAAATGTGATCAAATAGAGGGGAAATTTCAAATACATTTTAGCACATGTCGACCTATACTAGGCTTTCAAAATCAAGATATATGTAGGAAACTTCATGATTTTGTATCTTTTATCATCTTATGATTAAAAATTACATTAGTTTGAGCACAAATATATTACAAGGAAAAAATAATTCATAGATTATATTTTTGTTGAAGATTATGCTGATGCATTTTCAAATGTATTTTAATAATTTAATGTTATGTGTGGTGAATATAAATATATTTTAAAAAGAAAGATAAACGAGTTTTACATGGACTCGAAACCAATAGTCTTACAAGAACCGGCCATCAGCCAAACAGACATGAACCAACATCAAAATAGGGGAGCACCCTCGAACAATCACGAAAACAAAAGAGACGCAGACAAACAAGACAAAGCAAAAGAAAGACTCTCAATTAAGAGAGAGCACCAAATCCTTGTTCCTCTGGATGGAAATCTTGTTGATTTCCTCTAGCTCCTCCATAATGAATCCGGAGGTACCCTTATTGCTTCTCCTGCTTTTGGTTCTAGAACTAGGACCAGTGGTTTTGCTGTCTCCAGCAGCCATATCTTCCCCTCCAAGATCTTTCACTGGTTCGCTGTGGTAGGATCTGTAATCAGCAACCATGGCATTGATCTTTTCAAGCCCCTCTATACTATTGTTCATGGCTTCTTTTCTTATGTCAACAAGGTTCTTGAGATTTTTCTTAATCTCTGCCATAGACTGTTCCACCTTTTCAATTCTTTGTTCATGATTGCATTTCATCACCTCAACGTCCTGGGAGAGGTTTTGGGTCATAATCATGAGTTTCTCAGATTTGTTGGGCTCAGGGGAAGTAGTTAAGATATCAATAATCTCTTTAACCCCCACTTTGAAGGTATCAATTTCGCACTCCACCCACTTCTAGTAGCTCTTCTGGCTTCTGGTAGCTTCCATAACCAGATTCATCAGGTTACTAGTCCTCTGTATCCCACTATCCTCTTCTTTGACCATGGTCCCCTATTTTTCTTTCAGCACGTTGATAGGGATGTCCAATTTAATTCCTTGATCCAAAATGTTCCGACCATGGTCCTTAGCTGCTAGCTTCTTCTTTTTAGAGAGGAGATCGGCCTTAGAGATTAGCTTGCTAGTGGTTTTGTATTTGCTAGCCGCCCATTTGGGAGGATTCTTGCTGCTAAACGTCCTAGGGGTGACCATCATCTCCCCTTCATCTGCGGGTTTATATTTAGGGTCATCAAGAGGAACCCCACTTTCTTCCAAATCCATTTTCAAGTCAGAGACATCCTGGATATTAGTCCGTTGGCCAATCTTAGTTAGAGGGGGCACAACTTCAAGGGATTTATCATACTCCATGATGAGCACAACAAGTCCCTCATGGAGAACAGGGTTGGTTGGATTCTCCAAATGTTTTTCAATGATATTTTCAAGAGAGGAGGCCAAATAGAAAGGAACATAAATGATTTTACTATGCCTAAAGTGATTTAAAATGGTAAAATAATAGGAAAAGATGGTGGCATATCTTCCATCGCGCGTAATATACCTCATGATGAACTTGGCCATGTCAGCCCAAGGAGCCATAAGGTCTTTTATGTTGTAGCTGCCATCAGCCATCTTGGTAACTCTAGAGCACTCCTTGTCTTTGTCAAAGAAACTCGTCAAGTCCTCCTCCCCAATTTTCTTGTCCCTATAAAATCTTCTGCCAGTCATTGCCAGACTAGTGACCGTCGCTACCAAGGTTTCATCAATGTGATACTCGGTGCCATAAGCTCTGAGGCTCCCCTTTTTCCACCTATTGACAAAGGCCTCCGTGAGCAGAGGAGAAGGGCCATGAAGTTGATCCAAGAAGGGGAAAATTCCCCCATCAATGACTTCCTGCCACACATCCTTGTTTTTCTTCCATTTCTTGCAAGTAGAAGGCTCTTGCCTATTCTTGTCCCCACACATTATGCTCCTAGTCACCGAATAGAAGAAAATGGGCCACACCAGAGAAGGTACAGACCAGTCGCAAGAAATGGGCCACACCAGAAAAGTCTCCAAATAGAAGCAAAAAATGGGCCACACAATAAGATAGAAAATCCAGTCACAAGGGAATTTTCTAGATCTTTGGTTAGGGAAAACTAAAAAGATTCATTTCCCCATAACTCAATCAAATCATGATGTAAATCATTGATTAATGTAGTAATCATCACAAGCTAGCTCACACAAATTTTTGGTGAATGCATCCTTGCTACTCCACCCTTTAGTCGCCACGTATCCCACTGCTAGATTGGCCAGTAGATCCACCGCCTTGTTGCCTTCCCAATATATGTGCGAGATTTTGAAATCTGTCAGCTCATTTATTATATCTCAGCAATCCTTGGTTAGGTTAGCTATTGTCCAGCTAGGATTCGTGTGTCCACTAAGAGAATTGACAATGTTTAGTGAGATAGACTCCAACCAGACTTTAGTAAAGCCTTCTCTTTTAGCCATGTGTAACCCAATGTGGGCAGCACTAGCTTCTGCATGGTGAATATAAATATATTATACAATATAGGTGAACTTAAATTTTTATGTATCAAAATTCATTTTATTTGTTGGTGATAGTTGATATATATATGATATGTAATTTGACCCATACATTCTCTGTTGTCTTGCACTTCATAACCTTCAAAAATTCAAAGTTAGTTAAATCAAATATAATAACATTCATTTCTTTAGTATTTCTTTCACAAGCCTTCTTTCCAATCTAATCTATTGGGGTACTTTTAGCTATTTCATATCCATTTACAATATATTGCCCAATATCAAACCTTAGAGCCATAAAAAGGGATCCTATCCTAGCAATCCTAAAGGCATAATTAGATAAAAAAGAAAAAGGAGAATGATTTGATGACAAAATTTCCTCAACAATTGAGTATTCCCTCTTAGATCTAGCTCAAGTTGTTATGCTTTATCCACGAAACTTCATTTTGAAACCAATTGAAGGGCACACAATATTCTAAAAGGTGGGGGGTGAATCACTACATCCTAGTTTCAACTCAATTAAATATTAATCACCATAAATAATCAATTTGACTTAAAACAATCTTCTAGATGATGCAACAATTAAGAATCATAATAGAACATACTTTCACACAATATATATGAGATATACATGTTAACCCAAGGTGGTAAAAACCATGATGAAAATAGTTGCTTGGATCTACTATCAAAATCTAGCCTCACAAAGAAAGGAATAACTTACAATATAATGTAGGTACCAACCTATTAAAGACATGAATACCATATTGTATTTGCAAGCACCAACCCATTGGAGACACAATACCCAATACAATGATTTAAGCACCAACGTGAAATGTAAGGCACTAATCTTATCAAAGAACAAAGATATGATTTACAGACCTTTAAGACTCCTAATTCAAAAATCACTTGATCTAATCAATCTTAAAACACTCTCACAACACTCACAACAACAACATCTCTAAGATAGATCCTAGATATATGTATATATATAAATTGTATTTACAATTACATTCACATGTTAGCCCAAAATATAGAAATAATATCTGCATGTTGGCCATACAAACACTCTCTAATAAAACTTGTCAAAATGTGTGAGAGGCTAAGTCCAATATCAAACACACTATTCAAGAAGATAGAATACACCACATAATTTCTAATGTAGCCTCATCTAGTCCCATTGGTCATCCATATGCTACCTCTAGTGAATGCACTTCACAAGCCCTTCCCACATGAACCCAAAACAACAAGCGAGTATATAACTAGCACAGTGACCTTTATGCCACTACAAACTTGTTGACCGTTATACACCAACTCCAAAAACTTTTGATTATAATGAACCAAGTGTTAACATACTCTTGTTTCAAATAATAGGATATAACTCACAAACATGAATAAATGTAAATCACAACAAGTTACCAAAACAAGCTCACTACTTGGGTAAGTATCCTCAAACATTCTCGATCAGACTTTTAGATTAGTTCCAGTAACTTAAATAGATGCAATATAATATGACAAACATTCCTCGACTAAATCCATTGTCATAGCTAGCTACATGTACGATCACAACTCAAAATGCACCATAAACAGGTCTAACTTAATATGACAAGTAATTGTATTCTTCCAGATACCTTGAAATCAATTACCACAACTTGCTAACACTTCATTGTCATCACACCTTTGAAATCGATGACATACGTTCAAGAGAGAGGAAGGAAAGAAAATTAAAAATTAAAAAAAAGAGGAAAAAGAAGAGAATTTTTTAAAAAAATAGAGCAAAGAGAGACAGATAGGAATAGAGGAGCAAATGAAAACAAATAGAATAGAGGACTCACATATTTTGACCCCAGTATTCATAAGGAATTTAACTATGTTTAAATTATCGTAGATGACTGTATTTTCGGAATTTTAAAAACTTAAATATTGCTTTTGAAACTAAATTGTTTCCTGAACTATGTTTCTTGTGAATGTTAAGATTTTATGAATAATGCTACTCAGAAAAGTAGGTTATTATTTGTGTGTGGGCATTTCGATATTTCATGAGTTGTTATTGTGTGATTAAAACCTCGCTAACTTTTGCTAGCTGTTAGCTTCTAACTATATTTTTCCAGTAGATTCAAACTGTATTTCTGCAGCACAGATTTCTATTCTTGTAGCTTGTATCTGTTAACTGCAGCTTATTTACTGCTCCTGTAGCAGTGAATTGTGTCTGCAACATGTTTTCTTTACTGCAGCATAGTTCTGATCCTTCCAGCTTATTTCTGAGTTTCTTGTGCTAAAGATTTGATATTACAATAAGAGTTTAGGATTCTGTATCATTTGTTGGCCCCTATTTTTCTAGTAAATAGAAACCTATAATGTGGTGGGTGCCATTACTTATTTGTACGTAGAATGTGAATTAAGCAATAATTTTCATTAATTAATTAGTTTAATATGCTTATTAATCTAATGTCATGATCTTTTATTCTTTTATCATAAGGATTAACCGCTTCCGGTTAAATCAAATGACTTTTGTAAGGCAGTGATAAAATAGTCTGATATTAATCTCAATACCTCAGAGGAATCCACAATAATGGAAGCAAATTAGATAGCTTTTCTAAATGAACAAACTTTGTTTCTTGAATTGGAAAAATGAACGAGCGTCCTTTTCTTGTAGGACATTTTTATTGAAATTAGGACTGAAAAGACATCAGTTTACCCTCAATCAAACGTATATTACGTTCCTATAAAATTGATGGACAGAGAGGCAGAGGACAGAAAACAAACACAACAATACCAGTGATAAAATAAAAATACATTTACAATATCATGTATTTCATGCTATATCCACAAAAAAAAACATAATATTCTGTTTTTAACCACAAACCCTGTTGTTGTCTTGTTATCTTCTTGTAAATACATTTGCAGCAGCACACTCTGTTTTGTTCTGTCTTTTTTTTTTAAAGATGACTACATTTCTGTTGCTACACCCAAGGAAAACCTTCTACACACTTCTATTCATACCTAACAAAAATAAAACTTACAATACTAAATCCAGTTGCCAGTATGCAAAATCTGGAAGTAAAGATTTTACTATATAAAAATATCTACTCAAATCTGTCCTGCAGCATGGAAGGCCATACGTAGGAGATGATGGAGAATAAATGTCTGTAGGAATGTGCTACGGTGGAGTCAGAGGAGTAAATGACGGTGGTTGTGATTAATTCCTACACTTCCCCTTAATCAATACTACCATCTACAATACTTAAGTTGTTTCGTTGATGCACAAACCATTCTTTTCCTAGTGGTTTGGTGAAGATATCAGCAAATTGGTCTTCTGACTTGTAATGTTCCAAAATTATTTCTAGATTGTTGATTAGCTCCCTGATGAAGTGATACCTTGTGTCTATATGCTTGCTCCTTTTGTGAAATATTGGATTTTTTGATAACACTATAGCTGAGTTGTTGTCACAATATATCTTTGTTGCACTTTCTTGTTCATACCTCAATTCTTTCAACATTCTTCTCATCCAAACGGCTTGACACACTGCCCCTGTAGTTGCTACATACTTTGCTTCAGCTGATGAAACAGTAACAATTGGTTGTTTCTTTGAAGCCCATGATACTATGCCTGATCCAAAATGAAAAGCATAGCATGAAGTGCTCTTCCTATCATCTATGCTGCCAGCACAATCACTATCCGTGTATCCTATCAGCTTGAAATCATTTGACCTTGAGTATAATATTCCATAATTCTTTGTTCCACTAACATATTTCAAAATTCTTTTTCCAGCACTCCAATTTGTAACTTTTGGAGACTCCATGAACTGCTATGGCTAGTATTGTTCTCACGGTGTCTAAGCGGGCAACCAGTGCAAATGTCTCATTGTAGTCTACCTCGGGTTGTTGTGAATAACCTTTTGCCACCAACCTTGCCTTGTGTTTTTGCACATCTCCATTTGTATTCAATTTTGTTTTGTAAACGCACTTCACTCTTATCACCTCTTTTCCTTGTGGAAGACTAACTAACTCCCATATTTCATTATTTTCAATTGCATCAATTTCTTCATCCATTGCTTGCACTCATTTTTGTTCCTTAATAGCTTCTTCAAAATGAATTGGATCATCTACATGCGAGTATAAAGAAAAAAGAGAAGTCTGACTTGCATTATTTTCACCTTCATTTTGTTCATAAATCTCCCTTAAACTTCTGATTTTTTGTCTCCTCAAGATTGATATGTAGGATTGGACATGTCACTTGAATTTGTTGAATGTGGGCTTGATGGTCCACCACCAAGACTGCCAATTGAAGATGGTGTTAATTGCACATTTGATGGAGTATTTGCTTGAGTGTGTGGAGTTGTCCTTAGACTTGATGGTGTCATTTGTTGTCCACTTTGTTGACCTTGAACAACTATAGGAGGAATCACATTTGAAGGAGTGCTTGCTGATATAAAATCTTCATTTTCTTCTTGTGGTATGTTGGCTGCAATATTGATTGTTTTATCCAAAGTTCCATCCCATGCTTCATCTTCTACGAATTGCACATCTCTGCTGATTATAACCTTTTTACTGATTGGATTGTATAACTTGTATGCCTTTGACTCATCACTATATCCCACAAATATACATTTTTCTCCTTTGTTGTCCAACTTTCTTCTCAACTCATCTGACACATGTGCATATGCCACACATCCAAATACTATCATATGAGAAACATTATGTTCTCTTCCATTCCATGCTTCTTCCGGAATTATATTGATAACACTTCTAGTAGGAGATCTATTAATTATATATGCTGCACATGCTACTGCTTCAACCCAATACTCATTTGACAATTTTTTTGCCTTCAACGTGCTTCTTGCCATTTCCATTATTGTTCTAATTTTCCTTTTAGCGTCACCGTTTTGTTGTGGGGTATACCTTGTAGTAAATTATTTATGGATTCCATGGTCTTTGCAAAATCTTATGAATTCATTTGAGATATATTCACCTCCTCTATCTATTCTCAATGCTTTGATGTAGTGCCCACTTTGTTTCTCAACAAGAACCTTGAATTGACGAAAATAATGAAACACCTCATGCTTATGTTTTAGAAAGTAGACCCATATTTTTCATGTGAAGTCATCAATGAATGTCAAGAAGTAGTAGCTCCCACCAACGGAAGGTGTTTGCATTGGTCCACACAAATCTGAATGAATAATCTCTAATGGTTTGGTTGCATGAATTTACTTTCCGGGTGGAAATGATTCTCTATGTTGTTTACCCAAAATACATCCTTCACATATTCTATCTGGTTTTTCTATTAGTGGCAAGCCATCACCATTTTCTTCTTATGCAATAAGTTTAAGTTTCCAAAGTTTAGGTGCCCAAAGCTTAGGTGTCATAACCAATTTTCATCTTTAATTTCAGCTTGATAAACTACTTGGAGGATTGCTGCAACTTTTCCTTCATGTACTCATAGATTCATTGTGTTATGTTCTTGAGAGAACTCTACTTTCAAATCTAGTTTTATCCTTAGGGGAAACATTCTATTGCTTGTCATTTGGACCTCTGCTATGAGCTGATTGCTTGAAAATTTGTCTAAAATTGTGCATTCTTTGTTCTTGAAATAGGCTCTATACCCTTTTTGAATGAGTTGCCCTATACTCATTAAGTTATGTTTCAGTCCAGGAACAAAATACACATCTGAAATATACTTTTTCTCCCCCATTTTGGTTAGAATGTTGACACTTCCTTTACCCATAATTGAAACTTTGTTGTCATTCCCCAATGTTACATCTAATTTTACACTCTCATCCAAACTAGAAAACATTTCTAAATTTCCAGTCATATGATTGCTACAACCCGAATTTAAAAACCATATATCTTTCTCACTTTCTTGTGCAACATTACAAGCTATGAACATGCTCTCCTGAGTTTAATTTTCCTTGGTAAAATTTGAACTTTGTTGTCTAGAATCATATCGCTTCTTTCTACATTCATTTATGTAATGCCCAAATTTCTTGCAATAATGACATTGGACAGAGGATTTGTCATACCTTTGGCTTTGGGGCTGATTTTGAGTTTATGTTTGATAGTTGCCTCTTCCATTTGAGCTTGATGGGATGCTACCTCTTCCACTTGAGTTTGATGGGCTGCCTCTTCCACCTCTATATGCATTTCTTCCTCTACCTCTGAAATTTATTCTTCCCCTGCCTCTACCATCGCTGATTGAAACTTGTGTCTTGAATGCATCCTCCAAATTTGAATTTGTTGACTTACTCAATCTATGCTCATGAGAAATGAGTGAAGCATGAAGCTCATCCACTGAAAATTGTGAGAGATTCTTTGTCTCTTCTATGGCCACCACAATAGATTCAAATCTTGTAGGCAAACTTCTCAAAATCTTCTCAACCACTCTTTTTTCTTCAAGGTTTTCACCATGAGATCTGATTTGGTTTACCAATCCAATGATTTGAGTGAAAAAGGAGTCCATTGTATCTGATTCTTTCATTTTGATGGTCTCAAAATCCCTTCTTAACATTTGCAACTTAGCTATTTTTACCTTTTCCATTCCTTGATAGGTTGTTTGAAGAATCTCGCATGCTTGCTTGGACTTTGTTGCTGCTTGAATCCTTGGAAAAATGCTTTCATTCACTCATTGAAAGATGAGGAAGAGGGCTTTTGAGTCTTTCTTTTTATTTTCCTTCAATAAGTCTTTCTCTAGTTGAGTTAATGCATTATATGTTGTTGCATCTACTGGTTCTTGGTAGCCATTTTCAACAAACTCCCATAAATCTTGTGCACAAAATAATGGCTTCATTGTGATTGCCCAGTAATCATGATTTTTCCCATTAAACTGTGGGATCTGTGGATTTGTCAAACTTGTGCTTGGAGCTGCCATTATAGACTGTGACAAACCCTTCTATCTCTTTGAAAAAATTCCTCAGTCACTTCACCCAGCTCTGATACCACTGATGGACAAAGAGGCAGAGAACAGAAAACAAACACAACAATACCAGTGATAAAATAAAAATACATTTACAATATCATGTATTCATATGTATATTTCATGCCATATCCAAATAAAAGAGGAGCTGCATTTTCTGATTATACTGAAAATACAAAAAAAACATAATAATCTGTTTTTAACCACAAACCCTGTTGTTGTCTTGTTATCTTCTTGTAAATACATTTGCAGCAGCACACTCTGTTCTGTTCTGTCTTTTTTTTCAAAGATGACTACATTTCTGTTGCTACACCCAAGGAAAACCTTCTACACACTTCTATTCATACCTAACAAAAATAAAACATACAATACTAAATCCAGTTGCCAGTATGCAAAATTTGGAAGTAAAGATTTTACTATATAAAAATATCTACTCAAATCTGTCCTGCAGCATGGAAGGCCATACCTAGGAGATGATGGAGAATAAATGTCTGCAGGAATGTGCTACGGTGGAGTCAGAGGAGTAAATGATGGTGGTTGTGATTAATTCCTACAAAAATATAGTTAAAAAGTATATTAAAGCATACCATCATATTAGCTAAGCAACAATCCATAGTGTAGACTTGTAGTTAAATGTGCTTCTTCTAAAAACATGCTTTGCAGCAAAATCCAAAATGATTAATTGAATACTGGACACTCTTTTCACGCCAACATAAATTAGGTTGCATTAAATCAAACAACCAAATAGAAACGTATTAAACATGGCCAACGAAGATGAAAGGTCAACAAATACAGTAATTGACTGCTTAACCACCTGCAAAAGTAGCTATATAATTCAACACATCCAGCAGAGCAGGCTTAGTATTTTCAGCCGCACATTGTGTTGCCTGTCGTAATGAGATCGAAGACAGATGCTATTTGTTGTAGTAAAGTCGATGGTTGATGTGCAGAACATATGGCATTATATTAGTAAGCTTATTCATGTTTTGAAGCTATCATATGCAGCTAACTTTGAGCTTGTTATGCCACTAAAATGAAACAAAGCTTCAGATAGTGTCTAGGCTATATTGATCAAGAGATTGGAGGAGGAAAGTCCAATAGTTTCAATTCTGTAGAGTGTTTGGCTTTGAGCTGTTGTAGAGATCTAAGTTTAATAATGTCTATGACATTTGTCATTTATGTTAAGTGCTATCATTATATGCTTTTACATGTTCAGATTGTTCATCTGTGTTGTCAGATATTGTATTAGACTATTCTACAGTCTTGTTTATTAATGTGGAAATTCCAAAAGTTGTCTGTACTGTTCTGATTTTTTATGGCGAAAAGAGGTAGTAGCAGCGCAAATGGAAATAGGAGGGGAACAAAACATCCTAGCTATATAGGTGTGAGAAAGAGAAAGTGGGGTTTGTGGGTGTCAGAAATCAGAGAGCCGGGGAAGGAGAAGAGAATATGGCTTGGCTCATTTCCCTCACCAGAGATGGCAGCTTCAATTTCAATTTCCCTGACTCGATTCATTCCCTTCCCTGCCCTGCAACTTCCTCTGTAACTTCCTTCAATATTAAGGCTGCTGCTGTCCAAGCTGCCTACTCTTCCAGAGGCAACAATTACCGCAGCTTTGCTTCAAGAAGAACAGTGATGATACTGACAAAGCTTTTCTTGGTTCAGATAATCTGTCTCAATCCACTGATTTTGGAAGAACTGAAAGCCAGAACAACGAGATAATGGAATCATGGCTAGATTGCCTAAACTTACTAATGAACACTGCAGATGGAGTGACAATGGGATCTTCTCTCCAATTTCATAACCCATTAACTGAAGGAGAAGAAGAAAGTTACCAGTATACGTCTCTTTGGGATTTCACCTAGATTATCAGAGTTGGAAAGGGATGCCATGGGAGATGGGTAAGAGCTAACTAACAGAGAAATATAGATCATCAAGATGGACCGTTGAAGATTATAACAGCTAAGATGAGTGTGCATTTAATACAGAAAGGTTTGTGCTGTACGCTTCACTCTGTTGAATTGTAAGTATGTAGAAAAATTTGGAGCTATATAACTGCTGATACTGCAATCAAGTATATAAAAAAGATTCGAGGCATATAGTGACTTCCATTCAAATGATGTATATAATACCGTCCCAAAAACATTTTTACTTAAAATGTTTATAAATGCTTTCTGGTTTGGGTTTTCTTCGTAATATCATTCAGCTATTTTGAGACCCTAAAAATATACATTAGGAGACTTTTATCTTGGAAGGGCAACTCTTGAATTCAGGTCTTGTTTGATTGTTATACACTCTTCTCATTTGCTTTTGTATATTCCTTTTCATTGCAATATGAAGTAATAGAAGACACTAGAAGAAAAAATTCAAAACAGTCCTTTTATTTCTTTTAAAAATTGTCTATCTATAAACCTGTTTCACTTTTAATTGCTTATTATGTGAGAATATATGAGCGCATGTGTCAGTGGTGACTATAAACCGATGAATGTTTTACGGTCAGTTTAAACGATGTTTAAACTCATATATATCAGCAGTAGCATCATGTTGTGATTCAAATTAATAGTTATAAATCTAAAATCTTTTTTTTATGAAGGATTTTTATAAAAAAATAAATTCAAATAGAATATTAGATTCAAATACTGGTTTCGAATACAAGTTTATATGCCTTACAGCATGTGAACGTTAGAGGATAACAAATGGTCAAGGTAATCAGGTAAGATACATCTTGATCAAAGAATGAAAATGAGAAAGCAATTTTGATTGGATATGACTTGAAAAGAAAGTTGTATTTTTTGTTTTCTTTTTAATGTAAGAAAGAATAAAAGAAATAAATTTGTCTATAATGAAGAATTCATTTTATTTGATGTTGGTTTAAGAATTCATGCTTATGTATAAAAATATCTCTACTTTCCTATTTTGTGAATTTAACAAACTAACATTAGTACATACAATTCAATTACAATTTTATTGTAGATGCTAGTTACTTATATTATGTAACTAGATTTCATGTTCAGAATGTTTTTGAATAGACAGTTAAACACAACATATATTAGAAGGGTGTTGAACTGGATACATTGATTTGCAAACCTTACTGCATGATATAAGCATAGATGTTGCAAACATGCTGCAAATATTTAAAATGACACTAAACAAGAAATGATACAGAAACATGAATCTCATGGAAAAAATGATGAAGGTTACTGTCCTTGCAAACTCCAACACACAACAATGGATAATTAAACAAAAAAATGCAAGAAAGAAACACTTGCGAAAATGAATTCACAACACTCCAAAAATATCATGTTATAGTCACATTGGCTTCCTCATTACAATAATGTGCAAGCCATAGCCATAACCTACACTATTTAAACTGTCTTTTATAATTCTTGTGTGCATTCTTTATCTTGGAAAGTATAGCTGCCCTAGAATGTTCTAGAAAGTGTAAATTGCCCTCTTTGAGCCTAATCACTTTTCTCTTATTTTTCTCTACATTGGAATATGCAAATAATATTTCCATAATGGCTTTTGGTGCCCACCAAAGTATTTTTAATTTTTAATTTTCCCTCATAACAGAGCACAACTTTTAGAGATCATATCTTCTGATCTAGGAACCTGATTGGGCTAGCTTTTATTTATTTATTGAAGATCTCTGAGTTATCTACACCAAGCTTTACCCAAATCATGAATTGCTCAAAGAGTGAATTGATGAAAGAGTGATCTACAACATGTTTTCTCTGAATCATCACCTAATCAAACATTCATTGATGTCACATTCTAACATTTAAAGGTCCAAAATTCAAGTTGAATATTTTTTAACCTTGAAAAATTAATATTTCTCAAATGATAAATGGTATTGAGATTATTCTTTTGCCAATCATTATATTTTTCCATTCCACTCCCTGGTGTTATTTTCTATGTTCATACATGTAGAAATGAAAACTCACTATAAAATAGTATCCACACCTTTTAATCCTCTATTCATAATTATTCACCAAACCTACTAGAAATCAAAATAAATAATATTTTTTTGGTGATGTGATATTGCTCTTAAACCTTGAAAGCTCCTACATCTAAGAGAGATAAAACCTATCATCCTATTATGTCCTATTCTTACTAGTAGAATAGCATACAAAAGTAAATTTTTTTTTTTCAATAAAAGTGGATTATTCCACTAAACTTTTTTATTAATATTTAATATTTTTTACACAGGATTCAAAGAGCATACAAGAGATAAGAACCCTGGGAAGAAAACCTCTGGTCACAACTCATAAAATAAACCTATAGTATCTAACCAAACAATTTATACACCCTGCCCAAAACCACATACAAAATGTGGTCACAACACATATAATATCAGTTTTGCATAGAGCCCATATGACAATTTGCCAAAAAAAAAACCCATTGGATAATTTTCAAATGTAGACTCCATAGTTGCTATCAATGGAAGAAGAAACAATTTTCCAAATCCCTGTGCCAAATCCCATGAGCCAAAAACCTTCCTGCTAAAAAAGAAAGTATCAAAAAACCTTTGGAAAAACACCGTTATATCAAATACCATGACCTCAAACTCTTCTCCAGACAACGAACATGAATACTTGAAATGAAAGGGGAAAGCATGAATAATTATCATCATAAAATTTTACATCAACGTTACTCAAGAAAAACATATGACTATTGTTGCAAACCTTCCCATACCCTAGAAGGAATTTCCTCAAAACCAACCTCTCGTTGATTAGCATTGCTATCAATGGCTAAATTTGCCAAATAATCTGCAATCTTATTAACTTCTCTATAACAATGGGATACCAAGAAAGATTCAAACAATTCTATTTTTTGTAAAATGGGATCAAGTATATACTGCAAATTCCAACAATTCGATTTCTTTTTTATAACACATTGAATAATCACCATAGAATCACCTTCAATTATTAAGTCCTTAATTCCCAAAGAGATTGCCATATCCAATCCAAAAGACAAAGCATGAAATTCCGCATAATTGTTAGTTTTCAAACCAATATCATGACACTTAGCTCTAATAAAATTTGCATTGTGATCATAAATTACCATGCCTACCCCAGCCGGCCCAGGGTTACCACGAGAGGCCCCATCAAAATTCAGTTTAAAGTGCCCCTGTGGAGGAGGTTTCCATCTAGCAGAGCATCTCTTACCTATTGCATCATTCTTTTTTAAAATTGAACCATGAGAGGGTAAAACTGACAGCAGCTTCCAAACTCTAGTAACTCTACTATCCCAGTGCGAAAAAGAAGTAAGATTTTCCAAATTCTTATAAATAAATGACAAAGCAACCTCAGAGATTGAAGACTCAATTTTTAATAGAACCTCAGACACAAGAGACCTTATTTTTTTAAATATCTCGTTGTTTCTCTCTAGCCAAACATTCCAAATCACAATAGATGGAGATATGATCCAAAGGCATGCATAAAAAGATGAGGCAAACATAAAGGGCCAGGATCTAAAATGGGAAATGAGATCCTTACCAATAACAAAGGATATATTTAACTTCTCAAACAACCACTTCCAACATTCATAAGCATAATCACAATGTAGGAATAGGTGTGAAGAAGATTCCAAAGTTTTGTTACAAAGGACACAAGGGAAAACAACAGTAATACCAAGCCTGTCTAGTCTCATACCTGTAAGGACTCTATCTTGAACTGCGAACCAAGCAAAGACTCCAGATTTGGGAAGACAAGCCAAATGCAAAAAACAACTTATAAGGCCAAGAAGATAAATCTTTAGCAACCATAAGAGAGTTGTAACCATCTTTAATAGTGTACTTGCCAGAAATATTCTTTGTCCAAATAAGTTCATCCTCAAAATTAGAAAGAAATACAATTCTATCCCCCAAAATCTTTTCAAAATCTAATTGCATGATTTGATCAACATCTAAGAAATCAATCGACTTCCATCTAGCTAGCTTAAGGGGTCCACTCGTCACAATTTCAAAATAATCTATTACAAAAACACCCCAAAGGGAGGAAAGAACAGTGATTAGAGGAGACCAATCCCTAATATTCACCAAAGGTGTGTGTCCATTCCATACTTCATCCCAGAATCTGACCTTTCTACCATTATGAAAAATCCATGAGAGATGAGGCAAAATAACTGATCTACATTTACAAAGGAAATTCCAAATAGCAAAACACAAAGGCAAATTTGAGACTTTAAAAATGTACTCTCTCAGTCCATTATTTAAATATTTGGCAAACATAATCTGTGCCCATAAGGAGCTAGGCTTCTCATATAATTTCCAAACCAACTTAGCAGCTAAGGCTAAGTTCTGATTCTCTAGACTCCGAATTCCTGTTCCCCCAAGTTCCTTAGGAAAACATACCTTATCCCATGTAGCTAAAGGGAGTTTCTTCTTGCCATCTTTATTATTGTTCCAAAGAAAATCTCTAAGAGTATCCTGTAAACTAGCAATGGCTACTTTTGGAGACTTCAAAACATACATGAGATATATGGGAACAACATTCAAAATAGACTTGATGAGAACAATTTTACCCACCAAAGTTAACCATCTATGATTCCATGAGAGAATTCTTTTAGAAATGACCGAAATAATCTTATCCAAAAAAACAATCTTAACCTGTTTAACAAAGAAAGGAATCCCAAGGTAAGTACATGGAAGATTTCCAGTCTCAAATCCCCAAAAGGATTGCAACCTATGCTGAACTAGTTGTGATGTATTAAGGAAAAAAATCTTTGATTTATCAGCATTCACTTTTTGACTAGAAAACGATGCATTATTTTGTATTATTTCTTTAATCACTTTTGCCTCAACTAATGAAGCATGTCCAAATAATAGAGTATCATCTGCAAAGAGACAATGAGAAATACTTTGGGGAATATTCTGAATCCTTATACCTTTCCAAAGCCCCCCCACTTTAGCAGCCCTAATAGCCCAACTAAAGGTTTTAGCTAGGAGAATAAACAAAAAGGGAGAAAGGGGATCTCCCTATCTCAAGCCCCTAGAGGAAGTGAAAAAACCATAAAGAGAACCATTAATTAAAACTGATAATCTTGCAGAAGAGATACATGCACGAATCCATTTGACCCAGACCTTGGAAAAACCTAACTTTTCAAGAACAACACATAAAGCCCCCCACTCTACTCTATCATAAGTGTTCATCATGTCTAGTTTAAGTATCATGGCTGGGGTTCTTTTGGTGGAAATAGAATGCAACACCTCATGTGCTACAATTGCACCCTCTATCGTCTCCCTTCCGGGAACAAAACCACCTTGCTCCAATGAAATGATCCTAGGTAGAATTTTTGCCAACCTAAGGGAAATTGCCTTTGTAAATATCTTATACAAAGTGTTACATAAAGCAATGGGGTGGAAGTCACCAAAAGTCTTAGTATCCTCTTTTTTAGGAATAATTGCAATCATTGTAGTATTAAGTTCTTTTAAAATGGACCTATTTCTCCTAGATTCCTCAAGAACCAATAAAACATCATTTCCCACAAAATCCCAACATTTTTGAAAACATAAAGGAGTAAAACCATTTGGTCCCGAGGCTTTATCCAGATTCATGGCAAAGACAACACTCTCAACTTCTTCTAAGGAAAAGGGAGACATCAACATCTTATTGTCTTCCAAAGATACTAAAGGAGGAATATTAGATATAATATCATTGCTAAGATTTCTATTTTCCGAAGATAATAATGACTTAAAAAACCTAACTGCCTCTGAAGCAATGTCCTCTGGCTTTGTCAATAAATTCCCATTCTGACATACAAGATATCCTATCCTTACATCTTTTAATCTTAGTTGAAGAATGAAATTTTTTTGTGTTCCTGTCATCATCTGAAAGCCATAACTCACTAGATTTCTGTCTCCAATATATTTCCTCTCTAGCTAACACCTCCTCAAGCTATAATTTTAGTGACTTCAATTCATCAAAAACTTGTGGCACCATACCATGTTGAAGCACATGAGTATTAAAACACTCAATTGTATCTTGAATCCTTTGTTTCTCCTAAAAAATGTTCTTAAAATGCGAGATATTCCATTCACTAATATTCAATTTCAAATAACTTAACTTCTTAGCAATCTGAAACATACGGGACCCAAAACAAAAAGGAGCAGAATTCCACCATTTCATAAGCAGAGGCAAAAAGGAAGAATCCCTAAACCACATGGGCTCAAATTTAAATGGAGACTTAAAAGAAGCCCTATCCTCAATAACTGAAAGGGAAATTGGAGAATGATCAGAACCTAAGACTGGTAGAATAGACAAAAAGAATTCAAAATCTGAATCAATCCAATTCTCAAATAACAAAAACCGATCTAATCTCTCAGCAATCTGAGAAAAATCCCTTCTCATGTTTGTCCATGTGAAAACCCCATTCTGAGACTTACAATCAAAAAGGCTCATATCAGAAATGAAATCCCCAAAGTCATCCATAATCTTTTTATTAGGGAAAATACCTCCTCTTTTGTCATCTAAATCAGTGATAGCATTAAAATCACCCTCGAAGATAATAAAGGAACCATGTTTTAAGGGAGAAGAAATCCTCTTTAATTCACCCTATAACTTACTCTTCCCTTGAATTCTTGACGGAGCATAAATGTTAAAAAGCCAGAATTTAACCTTCGAAATCTTGCTTATAACTAAAGCCAACATCCAATTTGTAGTAGATGCCACTAATTGTACCTCAATATTATAATTATTCCAAAGCAGTGCCAAACCTCCTGAAGCACCACAAGCCAGAGAAGAAAGAAAATTCCACCTTCTCCAAGATGAAAAAACCAAATTAGTAGACTCCTTTGACAACTTTGTTTCTTGCAACATTAAAATATCACACTTAATTAAGTCCAATTGGGACTTAATTAAGCGTGTCTTGTTAGGGGCATTTAAACCCCTAACATTCCAAGAAATAATTCTCATTATGCTTGAGGGGAGGCCAAAGCTCCCCTCTCCTAATTAATCGGAGAATTTTTGCTTTCCCCAAAGTAACCTTGCAAATTACGTTTCACAACCCCTGATCTTGTCATAGGTGGACTAGTCATGAATCTTTTACTCCTCTTTCTTTTTACACTTATAGGAATTAGGCATGTTTTCTTAGGCATACAAAAGTAATTGATATAGATTGTAGGTAGAAATAAAAAAATTATAATATGTAGTTATAAAAAATATTATGATAAAGTTTAGTTTCATTTTGTCAATCTTTAAACATCACATCTTCCTTCATCTTGATATATCACCTCCTGCTTAATCTTATATAGCATACTCAAGTCTTCCTACATTGTCTTTATCTTGATAAAAAAAGAATTGTAGATTAGCATTACATAATTAAAAATTTGTGAAGTGTTATTATAAATAATTTTTTCCTCTAAAAAAATATTTTTCTTATCAATGTCTTATTATAAATTTAAAAAAGTTATAAAATAAATATTTAAACTAACATTTTCAAATAAAATTTCACCTTTTAATTTTCAAAACATTTCATTACATTAATTATACATATGTATTCTTTACAACTGACATAAATAAAAATACACTACCAATAAAATCTTAATAATAAAATTATCAAAATTTTAATAAATATTATTTAAAAAATATAATAAATCATTAAAACATCTAAAAGAATTTATATTCTCAAAAACCATCTTAAAAAATGACTGTCAGTTATTTGTAAACATATTACATGATATGATTTCATACCTCGGTATTAATTTTAGTTTTATGGTTATCATATTTGAAATAAAAAGAAATATAAAATTATTAATTGTTCAACCATTTTACAAATATAGTTCGAAGTCGCAAATTGAAAGCATCATAAAGTAGTCAAACCAACACTACAAGTTTCTCACTACCCAACAATTTCATTGTACTTCTTTTGCACCAGATATGAATACATAGTTGTAAACATGGACAATCTAGCAAGTATGAACCTTTAGACAAAGGCATAGGACTAAAAAGGCATGTTCAAGGCAACTTTTAAGGCATAGAGATGATAATAGTAACCAATACAAAAGAAGGATAACAATTAAGACAAATTTTAAGGAAGACATTCTAATTTGATGATTTATTATATGTTAGGTGGAAGGTTCTTTTATCAAAAATTTGGTTTATTTATTATTATTTTATGTTAGGTGGAAGGTTCTTTTGAAGTAGAGGATGTGCATCTTTCTAGCTTTTTTTTAGATGTAGTATTGGCTAATTCAAGTGGCATTACATTTATCTTATATTATCCCTTTTAGATAATGGGGATCTATTAGTTGACTTGAGAAAAATGCTTGCTCATTTATGATTTTATTCAATACGACAACTATGGTCTTTCACTTTAATTCTCAACTTCCCTTGCATGAAATTATTTTGCATTTCCATTATGCACAACCCTCCTCTATCATGGTTTATAGGTAGCATAATGTAGTCAAGGTAGGGAGATCCAATGAAAGAAATCCCATCCTTGCAACCTAACACAAATATCATGCAAGATATACTGGTAATCGGCAATACAACACTAGAAAAAGCAGAAATAACCGAAAACATTACATAATACATAACTGGTAAACAGTAAAAATAATTCTTATAATAGATTGAAGAATTACATAAGATACATGCAGGATCACATTCCATGATACAAACAATGATTACAACACAAATATAAGATCCACAGATCATCCACATATCAAATCGGCCTCCAAAAATAGTATGTCAGTTCTACCCTCATCCGGACCTCATCCCTTTTGGCTTCAGTCCATCGGACCAGAATCTTGTTGGTTCTACATTTGTGCTCGATTTTGAACTTCAGTCTTCTATCTTCTATCTTTTTTCATTTATATTCTCAAATGATTCACAAACCTCTATTTATATTGTCTGCAAATAATAATAACTTGACCTAGTCAGCCCAAAGACCAACCGGTTCATGAAACTTGTAAACAATATGAAGTCAGCTCAAATCACTAAGAAAAAATTCCAATGCACAAACATCACATGGTCCTCCAAGAAAATAAAAAAAAGACATAATAAACATAAATCAATAATCCGCAAGTCATGAGAATCAACCGCAACCCTATCCAACTTCGCTCAACACGCTGCCAGACTAACCGGTAAGAACATATCAACCGAGCCAATATTGGAATCAATATCTCATCGGAATTAATTCCAAATTCCATGAAACTCGAACATGACAAAGAAAATGAACTCAAGGAAATAAACTTAAAACCACAATGCTAAACTCTCAAAACAAGAAGAAATGCCACGATCTCCAAGCAATTACACTACAAACTATTCAAACCAGTAAGAACTACACCTGTGATCCTGCATCAAACTCTCGGGGTTAATTGAAAAGTGAGTCCCATCACTTGATTTGGTTTGGTGATCTATTAGTAGGTACTTGCAACCGCCTCATGGGTTTGGCGATCTGACTACAACTTTTGGTTGCCTCTCCTCGGCGATCTATCAGTCCACTTTGTAGCCTGCCTCAATCAAAAATCTGTTCATATCTCCACCCACTAAGTGCATCAACCTCAAGCTCTAGGATTAGTGGTCTACATGCGATCCTTACTCTGCCTCACGATTAGCGATCTGAAAAAGTCCACAAGTTTCCTCCACTTCCTCTCCAGCCAATCGGTACGTAACCGGGTCTTCCTCCAACAACAGGATCACAAACCAGCTCTGATACCGTTTGATGCAGTCAAGGTAGGGAGATCCAATGAAGGACATCCCATCCTTGCAACCTAACACAAATATCATGCAAGATATATTGGTAACCAATAATACAACACTAGATAAAGAAGAAATAATAACCCGAAACATCACAAAATACATAGTTGGTAAACTGTATAAACAATTCTTATAACAAATTGAAGAATTACATATGCTACATGCTGGATACAAACAATGCTTACAACACAAATATAAGATCGACAGATCATCCACATATCAAATTGGCCTCTAGAGTCTATCGGTTCTACCCTAATCTAGACCTCAGCCCTTCCGGCTTCAGTCCACAGGACCAGAATCTCACCTGTTCTATGTTAGATTCAATGATAGTCCAGAAGACACTGAGAGTGGGGGGGGGGGGGGGGTGAATCAGTGTCTAACTGGTTAGTGGAATTTATAAACTTATTTATATCTTTGCAACCCAAAACAATGTATCAGTAAACAAGAAATAGTGCAATAAAGAGAAATAATAGAGACAACATAATATAAAATATTTTAACAAGGAAACCCAGTGTGGGAAAAACCTCGATGGGATTTGTGACCCACAATATTTACTCATTGGCCAATATGAATAAATACTACTTACAATAGGGGCCTACACATGCAAGAAGGTCAACTGCCTTGAGTGCACTACTCAAAAGAGTCTTACGGACTACAAAATGGATTTTTAAATTCAATACAATGTACTACTCAAAATAGCATCTCAAATGCCTAGTTCAGTACTGGTTTAAGCTCAGTCAGATACCTTAACCAAAACCTTTCTCTATTTTTACATATACCGATAATAATCACCTATTCATTTCATTCTCCCATTCTCCAAAATGACCTATAAGATCTCATACATATATGAGTTTTTACAATATACCAAGTCAGCTTAAAAATAATCAATTATTTGTACAATATAGATCACATAAGAAAAAATTTATCCCATGTCGGCCTGAGTGCCAGTATGCTTCATTTTCGGTGTAATTTGGATGTCAGTGAAAGTGTCCGCTGTTGTTGGTGCCTACTGATGTATAATGTCTTGAGATGTTGATGCATGTGTAGAAAATTGTTGCCAGTTGGTTACCAGTTGGTTGCAAATTGGTTGCCATCAATGACAACATCAATTATTCTCGTTAGAGTGTAGAATGCCAACAATCTCCCCCTTTGGCATTGATGGCAACACTCATGAGAAAAATTCAAAATTGCTATCCAAAAATGAAAGCCAAAAATGAGTGTGCTCCCCCTAAGCAAGTGATCTCCTCGATGCATTTATTTTCTCCATACTATTCCTTATTTTTCTCCATACTACTCCCCCTTTGACATCAATGGAAAAGGATGTCAAAAAGAATCAAAGAATACAAAAATGCTACCTCATCGCTTGTAATCGGTTGGTTACAATTTTAAAAACGTCTACCAAAATTAGGTTTAGGCTCTGCATGAATTTATTTTTGTTAGAGAGAATGGTCTCAGTCTGCTAGATCATGCCGGTTAGATAGTGCATTTGTTTCTCCGGTGACCATTCTCCTTGAACTATTGCCTTTGATAGCTCAACCCGCTGAGTAATGAGACTGTCCAATTTTGGAGCAAGTTTACTTTTGAGTTCCCAAGATTTTAACCTTATCCATTCTTTTTCTTTCTCAAGTTTCTCGAACTTCTCCTCAAAAACTTCCATTTCCTGCTCAAAAACTGAGATAAGTCCCGAGGAACCTATCATATTATCTGCAATATCATCGATTTCTTTATGTGTCTTCTTGATTTCCTCATCTATATCCTTAGTCAGATGGTGAGGCTTGCAAGCTTCTGTATACAACTCCTTATACTCCACAATTGTTGAGTTGAGTACCGGTAACAGTGTATCTAAGTGCTCATTATAGTTTTTGATGGTTTTCTCAAATAATTCTCCTTTCTCTTTGTCAACTCATTCTTTTATAGTATCCTCATTCGCCTTATCTATAGTTATGACATTTTCAGCAATGAATTTGGACAATGTGTCGAATTTACCTAAAGAATCATTAATGTTATCTATCCTATAGGTAGGTGTAATCATCTTCAAGATAGGTAATGTGTTATCAATAGCCTTGAATGCTAAGGCATTGCAATCTGTTATCCTCTTGATATAATCCAATAGAACATCTGTTATGTTAGTGGGTTTGTATTCTTCAATGGATGTGCTTGGTTCTACTATGGATTTCCTCTCAACAAATGCTTGCCCAATTACCTTCACTATTCCTCCTTATTTCCATCAGTTGCTTCCTCTTTACTTATATTTTCTTCCAGATTCTCTGTCTGTGTGTGTACCTCTGCTGTTGATTTTTTAGTCTGTACAAGTACCTTTTCAACTGTTGGTTTCTTTGATTCCAGTTTCTCTATGCTAGTTACCTTATCCTCTATTTGTTTCTCAGTCTCCAGTTGCTCAGCTTGTGCTGGTATCTCAGTCTTTTGAGAGTCAACAATGTGTTTTGGTATCTCAGAGATATTACTGTCCTTAACATCATCTTCCTTAACCTCTGTAGTCTTTGTATCCACAATAATGTTATTATCCTGTGTATCCATATTCATGGTGAAAAGTAATTAAGACTCCTGATTAGTATCATTATGATTTACTTCATCAGTTGCCTTATCCAGTTGATTTTCTGTATGTACTGGTGATGCTGAAGTTAATGGAGGGGTGTCCTGAGCCGGTGGAAGGATTTTATCTGTTACCTTTATAGAGGGTACACCACCAATCTTTCTTTTCCCTTTGTCCTTTTGGTACACCCTAGAAAAAGATTTATCTATTTTATGTCTTTCCTTTTCCTCTTTCTTTTCTTTTTCAACAAAAAAGATATCTCATTTGTTCGTAGTCTCATCAGCAATCTCCTTAACTCTTTCAACCATTAGGCTCACTTGCTAGTGTCCACTAATAAAATTGACTGGTTTGCCTCAGAAATTAATTCATCAATTTCTTCTCTAGAGTTTACAGGGCACACTGCCAATAATGCTTCAACTTTTAGCTTTTTATCTAGTTCCATCACTGACATTCTTTTAGCTTCTAACCTTAAATATAAGTCATTCAGCAAATCATCTACAACTTCAATCAAAACTTTCTTAGAGATGTCTAAATGTAGAATTATACTAGCCTCTATAGTGTTCTTGTCTGAATCTTTGTAAGAATGATAGTATTTATTCACATTGCAAAGATTTACATCCTGTGTTATCTCATTTACCAGTTCCTCTGGTGTCAAGGTATCTGGCGTCTTAGTTTGTTTCTTCTTTGGTGTTAGTTTCTTTTCAAGTTCCCTAACTGCTTGTTGATTCTTCCTCAAAGTTCTAGTCCTTTTGGGAGAAGGAGAAGGTACTGGTGAGGGTTTTCTCTTCCTCCTTTCCACTCTCTTAAACTTGGCTGCCTTCCCACTGTCTGTATCTGAAGAAGTGACAACCAGTGAAATATGAGCTTCTAGTTTTAATCCTTCCAGTTCACTGGCAAATATACCACTTATGTTCATTACATTTTCTTTGACCTCCTTGGCCATCTTGGATGCATCTCTGATAAATTTATCTCTTCTTTTTCTCCATTTCTGCATAGAAACAACACTCTCAATGGTTTTAGAATTTCAAAAAATTTCTTCTGATGATTCTCTAGGTGCCTCAAGTAGTGTTTTAGCATATGTTTCCAGAATGTTTAGATCAACTTCATAACCCATTTAAGTAACCCAAATAGTTTTAGGGCTAATTGCTTCCATCCATGTCTCATCACGTTTGATTACAAAGCAGATTTGTTCGTCATACTTGTCTACTATGCTCTGGGTAACCTTTCTCTAGCTCTAATCTTAGTCTGAAATTTTTTGAAGTAATCTGTTATAATGTTGTCACTGTTAGAGTCCATACCGGTGATAGCTTCCTTGATTTGTTTGCCTATCGGGATGTCATATCCAAATTCCTTATGACTAATGTCGGGTATCTCTTTGGTGAAGTAAAGAATCAGATACACAAGTAGGTTTCCAAAATGAAATGTCCCTTTCATGTCACCCTTAATCCTTTTCAAGTTGTCTATTAATTCATCTTTAAGCCATTCACAAATATCAACTTTAGCATTGTTCTTTACCATCTCATATGCATTATGAATACATAAGCTGGAAACTGAATTCAACCTGTTTGCATAAGTTACTCTGTATCCAAGTACCATACTCACATATCTCACATTAGCATTAGCAATGCCATTAACCCTAAGAGATCTATTGTCAGATGTAGCTCCGGTTAACTCAATAACTCCTTTGTTAGGTATCTTCTTGGTTTTGTCGGGCCTACTACCATTTGAGGGTAAACCACTAATTGTCTTGATTGCTTAGAGATTTTAAAAACAAAGTCAAGCCACATGAACTCTCCATGAACTCTACGCAGAACTAGACGGACTACCTCCTTAAGAAATTTAGGTATGTTCAGTATCTCAATGAATCCTAATTCTTCAACCATATTATGCTTTGGTTTAATTAAACCTTGTTCATCAGTAATGACACCACTGTACATGTTCTCCAAATCATCAGTTCCTAGATTTTCTATGTTGTAGTGAATGTACATTCTAGGGTCTTTAGAATTTTTAGAAAAGCCCCGATAGAATCATCTTGCTTGGCAATTTCAGGGATGATTTTAAACATGGGCCTAGGGCTCTTAACATTTTCTACCATAGTAGGGTTTGCAATAAACTCAGGTGCGGAAGATGAAGATGCCATTTCGAAAGATAAATACCTCTTAGCTTGAAATCCTTGAATGCCTGAAAAACACTTTGTTGCTTCAGCTTTAGGTTGCCCTTGCTCAATTTTGCGCTCTCTGAATGCTTGAAGTCTTGGTGAGTTGAAATGAGGGTTTTCCGGTGCTTTATAGCCAAAAATGCTTTCCAACTACCATATTAAATGCTTGTCAGTTAGGTGAGAACTTCACATATCTGTCGATAAAGAAGAAATGTGTCTTCTTACCATCAACGAGGGCAGAATGCATGATTTTCAATTTGCTACAATACCCTCTAAGGATTATTCCTTAGTTAGATGAAGAATCTTCTATCGGTGGAGGGTTACTCAGTTCAACCAGTGCAGAGACAAATTCATCAACTTTATGATCTCCCTTCTTAATCCATTGTTTTGAAAATTCTTGCTTTATTTCATTTACCTTTTCTTTTCCCTTCACACTAGATCCTTTATTGTTCGTTGGTATAGTCTTGCTTCTACAAAATTTTGCAATATGCCCAATTTTGTTACATGCATAACAAGTTACATTATTCCTCTGAATAGATTTTCCATATCCTTGACTAGTTTGTGTTGTGCATTGATTAGATAAATGCCCAAATATACCACAAACATATCATTCCACATTCATTCTGTAATTTTCTAAATTATGCCCAACTTTGTTGCATTTGAAACATTGACCGGTGGGTAAGTTTGTATTCTGATTATTTCTAAATCTGCACTAATTTTCTCTATGACTAGACTTGTTGCAATTAAAACATTTCCCATTAAATTTATAAGCATTAGGTTGTCTTACTAGTTTACTGTGATCTTGATTGTTTACAGTCCTGAAACTTTCTCCATGTTCAAATCCAAGTCCAATTGTATCTCCATCAGGTTTTTGTCTTTTCAGCATGTCATCAAGTCTTTCTAAACTTTTCTTGAATTGTCTTTGTGTTCATTTGCAGTGATCAACTTATTTTCAAGAATTCCAATTTGTCTCACAAGCTCATCTTTATCATGTTGTATGTGAATTAGATTTGTCTTTAGCATATAAATTTCATGACAAAGTCTTAGATTTTCATTACCTCCATCATTAAGTCTTCTGGTCAAATCTTCTTCATTCTTCTTTCTATCTTAAATATCGTTACATAGTCTCATGGTTAATTCTTGCATTTCATTCCTCATGTTAGTGTTCTCTTGCCTTGTCCGCAATATCACTAAGAGTTTCCTTTTCATCATTATGTTTTTGCATTTTCTCATGAAGTTCTTTTCTCTTATTGTGTGCTATAACTAGGTTCTCCTAAAGTCCTTTAATGAATTCCTTAGAAGTCCTCAGATCATCTTCAAGTTTGATATTCTTCAATTTTTCTGCATCAAAATCTTCAAGAGCTCCTTCCAACTGTTTTCTCAAATTCTCCATCTGTACCGGTTTTAGAATCTTCCTCAAGTTGTTAGGCTTTTGCAAATAGAGGACCAGGCTCTAATACCAATTGTTAGATTCAATGACAGTCCCAAAGACACTAATAGGGGGGTGAATTAGTGTCTAATCGATTAGTAGAATTTTTAAACTTATTTATATCTTTGCAACCCAAAACAATGTACAGGTAAACAAGAAATGGTGTAGTAAAGAGAAATAATAGAGAAAACATAAATCAAAACCATAACACAGAATATTTTAATGAGGAAACTCGGTGTGGGAAAAAACTCGATGGGATTTGTGACCCACAATATTTACTCATTGGCCAATATGAATAAATACTACTTACAATAAGGGCCTGCACATGTAGGAAGGCCAACTGCCTCGAGTGCACTACTCAAAAGAGTCTTACTGACTACAAAATGGATAATTAAATCCAATACAATGTATTGCTCAAAATAACATCTCAAATACCTGGTTTAGTACCGGTTTAAGCTCAATCAAATACATTAACCAAAACCTTTCGCTGTCTTTACATATATTGATAATAATCACCTATTCATTTCATTCTTCCATTCTACAAAATCACCTAGAAGATCTCATACTATTGGTGTAAATAATTATTCATCTTGGATATTATTATACCTTACTTAAGTTTACTTAGTAAATGCATTTCATAGTAGTTTGGGTATGAGACACTTGGGTGTTTGTGCCACATTGGGATAGTGTGTGAACGAGAATTTCCACCTTTTGTGGACTTATCTTGTTGTTACACTCCACATTCAGTGGGTGATCCACCTCATGTGGAATATTATATTGTTTCTCCTACCTACCCTTGTTTCTTATTGAGCCACATGTCATGTTTGTGTGCTCACACATCCATATAGCCTTGCCTATATAAGTTCGTTCATATTCATTGTATGTAACGCTTGATGATCCAGTTGATCATTATTTTCTCTTGATAGAATATAGTTTATTCCTATCATCTATTTTGTTCTCTCTTATTTGTGATTTCCATTGCCTCTTGATCTTGGCAAAATCTCACCCATACATATATGAGTCTTTGCAATATACCAAGTCGGCTTACAAATAATTAATTATATTTACAATATATTTCACATAAGAAAAACTTTATCCCATGTCGCCCTGAGTGCCGATATGCTTCATTTCTAGTGTAGTCTAGATGTCGGTGAAAGTGTCTGTTGGTGTCCGTGACTGTCGGTGTATGATGTCTTGAGATGTCGATGCATGTGTAGAATCCTGTTGCTAGGTGGTTGCCAGTTGGTTGCCATCAATGACAACATCAACTATTCTCATTAGAGTGTAGAATGTGAACATTATACATCTTTGCTTGATCTTGAACTTTAGTCTTCTATTTTCTATCTTTTGCCTTCTCAAATTCTTCACAAACCTCTATTTATACCATCCATAAACAATAATAACTTGATCAAGTCTGCCCAAAGACCAACCAGTTCATGAAACGTGTAAACAATATCAAGTCGGCTCAAATCACTAAGAACAACTTCCAATGCACAAAACATCACACAATCCTCCAAGGACATCAGAAAAGACATAAGAAACATAAATCAATGCTCCACAAGTCATGGGAATCAACCGCAACCGGATCAAACTTCGTTCAACACACTACTAGACTAACCGGTAAGAACATATCAACTGGGCCAATACCGGAATAGATATCTCACTGAAATTAAATCCAAATGCCATGAAACTTGAACACTACAAAGACAATGAACTCAAGGGAATAAACCCAAAACCACAACTCTAAACTCTCAAACAAGAAGAAATACCATGATCTCCAAGCAATTCTACTGCAAACTGCTCAAACCGGTAAGAATTACATCGATACTTCAAGGTCGTAGAATGTGCTAAGGCAAGGCATACTGTATTGAGTGAAATCTGATCTACAAATTCAACCATATGTGGGCCTAGCTCCTGACCTTCATCTTAAGGTATCATTTTGTTTATTATAAAATTAAGATTTACCCTTCTATTAAGGAAATTTTTGTTGTGTTCTTTTAATCAACATCCAATGGAAATGTATTGATCGATGGCTTAGTGTCGATGTAAGGTCAACAATTCCTTTTGTGTAAGCCTTAAATTCCTTCATTTTATTATATACCAGGCCTCTTCATATCATTTCTACTTGATCTTTGACATGTTTGCCACCTCAAGATATCATTAAGGTGCTAAGGATATTTCTTAAGGTGGGCCTAGGTACAATGACATTCTTCCTCATTTTTTTTTCTAATATAGCAGTGGATATCAAAGTCCAAATGGATCTAGTAGTTTACATTATTTTACAAGTGGACAATTGATCATAGGTCCATCTTCCAAATTATTAAAGTCTTATTTTTATTTGTTGATGGTTCTTCCTCACTATCCACATAGAATTAGATTTTTGTGGTTTAAATTACAAGAGTGTTAACATGCCTTACCGATTCCCCTCATTATTATGTTATGGACTAATTGGTTCATTGTACTTTGGACATGTTTTAACTTTAGAGTAACTATTGATTATTGGATGTTTTTGTAGTTAATCCAAATACTTGTGTGTTCTAACCCATTAGATAGGCATGGTTTCCCTCTAAACATCCTTCTACAAATTTTATAGTTAATCCTATCTAGGATCCCTCCCTCATTGGTTCTTCTCCTCCCTGCATGGAGCCTCCTAACAAGAAGATGGTTTTGGTCTCTCTTCATTTGGCCTTTTATCTAGAAACTTAAAATAACAACATATTATTGATATTTCTACATAATGGGAGGAAATGTCCTCCTAAATTATGGTTGAATTCTCATTACCTTCCATATTGACCCTAGGCTAGATGTTTTATAGGTTTTTCCATAAGCATCCTTTATTATGTCTTTCTAAAATTGAATCACTATTATCATAAATTTAGTTATATATTATATCATTATTATTTTACTATTTCCATTACTTTAGCTATAAAATTTAATCTTGTTTATAGATTGTGGCATGCTTGATTATTCATTTGGTTACCTTCCATGCATGTGCACACACACACACACACACACACACACACACACACACACACACATGTATCAAGGAAAATATGCATGTACGTGAATTAATTTCAATTTGGTGTATGATCAATAATTAAATAAAAGTTATGGCATGGGGACTGGAGCTTGGTGAGTCAGTGGAGGTGATAAAGAAGGTGATGGAGTCCCTTGTGCATGACAACTCCTGTTAGGTATGGAATCCATAACAGAATGGACAATTTTGGGTGTAGGGCTCACAGTCAATGAGGGAATGGAATTTGTGCCGCATGAATGTTTCAAGAAACCTTTAGCCTTCATCCTCTAGCTAGAGGATTGTGGTAGATCTCACCACAGGGAAGAAGTGAAACGTGGATGGGAAGGATTGAAAATGGTGGCACAAATTAAGGAATTGGATTACATAATTCGAGAAGCCAAGAGGGAAATTGGAATCATGGAAGGCCAAGTACTTTGTCCATGCAAGAAGAAGAGGCTGGAAGAAATTTTAGACAATGCAGGGGAAGGGATCTCACAGGGTGTATGAACCCTCATTTTCCCTCATTCTTTTTGCAATATTCTTTAACTATTAGTGGTTGGTCTATAATTTTTGGAATAATTATGAGCTTGTTGACTGGTCTACGAGATTTAATATCCCGATAAATGGATACTATGAAATGTTTTGCATTTGTATGTGGATGATGGGTAGTTTTTGGGGTTGTTAGTAGTTGAAATTTTTTGGTTTTGAGATGTTTCAAGATTTTTTTGGGATTGACAGCTAAAAAATCTATGTATCTAATTTCTACTATTTCTGAATAAAAACTATTATTATCAAGAAAAAAAAATTAAATAAAAATTTTAAAAAATGATTTTAAGGGAGGGAAATAAGTAAGGTTCAAGTTATTTATTGAAATAGTTATCTTTATCTAGTTCATTTTTTTCTTGTTATTTCTGTGTTGAAGTCTCATATTCATATTATTTTAGTTGTATTGATTTTTGTTAAATGTATATTTTTTTATCATTGCTTCCTTTGTCATATGTTTTCCACGTGACTTTATTTTTTATATTTTGCAAATTACAAACTCAAATTATGATTTGGATTATATAGTGTCTCATTCTAGATTTCTTTGTATGTTTAGTTGGTTCTAATTCTATTAGCTAATTTTTTTAGAAGTCTTAATAATGTGTCTATAGATATTGATACAGATATGGTAACAGATGTGTTTAGTTCAAAGCTTCCCATCTTAAAAAAATGTAATTGATGTATGTGTGATATAGTCAATTTATTTCTAATTGTTATAAAGATAATGACTAAAATTGATTGAAATTTATCTTAATCACTAGAAAATAATATATATTCCTTAAATTTAAAATGATATATACTAACAAAATGTATACGTTATAAGATATTTTATATTCATATTTCCAAAAATTGAAAAAAGATATTTGAATGTATTTCTTATTAAATTGACATTGTAAATATTTTTTAATAAAATAACCAAAATTAAAGTTAAGCGGAATCAACCTTTTTCTAGATATAGAATTATAATTTTTATAAATATAAATTTTAAAATATACTAATACTTTTTATAAATATATATTTTTATTAACAAAATATAGTTTATTAGCATCAAAATACTAATGTTTATTAAAGAAACGAAACATATGATGCACTAAAGGAGAGATTATTTAAGTAATGAAAAACTATATTTACAATGTATTAAATATTTATATTTGTATTTAATTATTTTTTGATAATTATGAATATATTTCAACATTTCTTTCAAAATATGTTTATAGTTGACCTCAATAAGGTGTAAGATCTAGAAAAGGTAGAGGATTTTCCAAATAAATGTACCATTTTAGAACCCAATTCCATTAAATTTCATTACTAATGAGTGCTATTGCCAAGGATATTTTAAACAAGATCATTGCCCATCAGATGAAATAGAAGAAAATAAAAACCTATGTACCATCCTTGGCAATAGCATTCAATGGTAATGAAAGGTAATGAAATTGTGTTCTAAAATGGTACAATTTTTTGGAAAATCCTCTACCTTTTATGGATCTTTCTTTGTGGCTTCAACTGTTAATAGATTGGAAACACTCATGTGAAAAATAGTCAAGGTTTCATCTGCCGGTTTCAACTTTCCTGCTCTTCTTGAGCTAAATATTCATTAATACAAAATACTCGACATCTCCATAACTCCATAACTCCCCCTAATGTATACAACTCCTATTCTTTTTTACATCTATATCACTTCCCCTTTGACGTCAATGTCATCAATAATTCTAAGAAGAATGTCAATGATCCAAAAAAAACTATATAATGAATATCCCAAAAACATCTTGCCAGGGCTTAACCAATTTCAAAATTTCTAGACAAGCCTTCTCCAATAGCTCAAGATAGGTATCCCAACCAGTTTCGAATTTGCCGGAAATAGATACAAGTCCACTTAGTATATGTGCAAATGACTCTTTCTCATTTACCTTTGTCGATGTAGGATTTTCCACCATATCAATACATTCTTTCTTATGTACACTGAGTGAATCCAACTGGGGACTCACCAAGCCTTTCAAACTTTTGGCTTTTCTTATACTTTTGTCTCTTTCCTTCTCAAGATCAAAAATTTGCGCTTTCAAAATGAAAATTTTACCATCAATGGATGTAGTCAATGAAGTCGGCCCATCAAAAGATTTAGCTATATTTGCATTTTTCTCCTAAAGTTATTTTATCTTCTTATCCACATTAGCTATAAGTATATCAATGTTACAACATACCCTATAAATATTTGTACATTGCTTCAAAGAATTTTCTATCAGTTTTTGCTTTTCTTCAATCTTTTTCTTCTCAGATTCAATCACCTGATCAAATGTAACTCTCTTAGCTTGAGTGAACCTTTCCAATGCTTGTCGGTTTGAAATGTGCTGTAAGGATTGAAAATCCTTTGCAGTATGCTCAATAATTGTCTTAAGCTTTCCGGATGGGCTCACTTCATTGTCAATCTTGCACTCGGTGACTAGTCTAGGTAAAACAGTGATTAATTGATCAATAATCCCTTTGTCTGTAGATCCCTCCTTCATTAGTTTTTTTGCAGCCATCATCATTAGTTCAATAGGACTCATCTCTATTATGTTTTCCTTTTCAACCTATGAGGTGTCAATCGACAACAATGATGGACCAACAACCAGTTTCCCCTTTCTTCTCCTCTGATGATGTGTCCTTTATAACTTCCTCACTTGCACCGGTGGCTTCGCCACTTGGTGTAGTCTATGTAACTGTCGGTTCCTTTGTAGGAACTATAACCTCAACCTATACATTTGTATCTAGAGGATTGTTATCCTCAATATTAGTATCATGTACATCATTAACTATTTCACTCTTTGTGTTAACTGGTATCTCAATATTTGTCTGTACATTTGTATCAAACATGGGCTTGATTTCCACTATCTTAATGTTTTTCAAAATTCAGGGTGAAGTACCCATAATCCCCTTTCCTTTTCCTTCAACTAGGGTGTCTACAGTGTCTGTCTTTGATTCTAATGAAGTAAAGAATCCTCTATTCTATCCAAAGAACTTAACCCATGCTTTTTGAGTTTCTTTTATTATTTTATTCACCCTTCCTAGCATCAGACTGGATATTCTATGTTTGCTATTAAAATAATTTCTATCTTCCACCTCAAGTGTCCTTTCTATTTCCTCTAGAGCTATAGTAACACAAATAGATAATAACTCTTGAATTTTGATATGCTTACCTTCTTGCATAGCTGACAGTCTTCTAGCATCTAACATATTATACAATTCTACCGGTATTTGATTTTCTATTTCTATTAAGGCTTTCTTATAAATATCCAAGCATAATAAGACTGCTTCCTCTACCTCTCTTTGTTCATCATCCTCTAAATGATTATAGTAAAAATGTATATTCTTTAACATGCCATCCTTAGTGAATTCATCTACTAATTCTATAGAAGTTTTAGGTGGAACCTTACCAAATTGAATAGTTGTTTCATTGTCATTCTTCTTCTTCCTCTTTGTAGTACCAGGTGTAGCTGAAGGTGTTGCCTTTGGTTCTTTCTTCTGTGCTGGTATTTTGAATGTAACCGTTCTAACTGATTAATTTTTAGCTTCTACATTTGCTTCCTCTATTTTCTTTCTTACAACCCTCTTGAATGCCAATGGTGTGTCATCCTCAAATTCAGACTGCTTTAACAGTCTCAATGTGTACTTTTGGATTCTTCCTCTTCCTTTGTTTCTATGAGACAACATCAATTAATGCCTCGATGTCCTGTGAGACCTTCTCAACAAATTTGCTAGCCTTTCCTTCTTGCTTCTCTCTCTTCTTTCGGTTGAACTCTATTTCAACCTCATGTATTTTATGTTGTGCAGTACCACAGGGCTTCTCTGTCTGATCAATAGGTGCATCAATCAACATTTTTGCATAGGCATGAAGAATCTGTGCATCCATCTCATACCCCATTTCTTTAATCCAAATCTTCTGAGGCTTAACCGCTTCCATAAGTGTTTCATCCTTCTTCACCATGAAGCATATGTCAGTTGAATATTTTTCTTAAAAAATGCTTAGGAACCCTTACCCTAGACTTCATAGATTTCTGGAATGCTTTAAAATATCCCAAACTTTATCATCTCTCTGACTTCCTAAAGCAACAATTGACTATTTCAATTGTCTCCCTATCGGGATGTCAAATTCCCATTGCTTTTTACCAGAGCTAGGTGTATCATTCATGAAAAATAACATCAAGAAGACTATCAAGTTGCCATATCGGAAGGTTACCTTCTTTTCTCCCTTAATCTTTCCTAGGTTTATTAATAACTCATCTAACATCCAACTACATAGATCCGATTTCACATTTTCTCTCATCATTTTGTATGCAACCAAAATGCATGAATTGTAAACATAATTGAGTCTGTTTGACTGAGTTACCTTATACCCGATGATCATGCTACCAAATCTAATTTTCATGTCGGTAGTAGTGCTCACTCTCATAGATCTCTTGTCAGATATTGCACAGGTGCTTTTTTTCACGAAATCATTTAAAACCTTCTTATCTGGATGTTTCCCAACTGATGGTAAACCAGTGACTTCCCTAATTACTTCCTTGGTGATCTTGTAAGGTCTATCTAACCATATAAATTCCCCATGTACTCTGCTCAAAACATACCTAATTATCTCATCTTCAAATTCTGGGATGTCTAGAATGCCGATAAACCCTAAGTATTCAATGTGCTTGTATGTCAGTTTTATCTTTCCAGATTCTCCCATTAGCTTGCTCATATGCATGCCCTTAATTTCAGATGTTCCCAAGTCCTCTATGTGACAGTGTATGTATGCCCTAACATCTTCAACATAGAAAAATCCCTCTGGAACACAGGAAAATGCTCCAACTGGATCTTTCAGGGTAGCCACATGTGAATACCACTTGAAAATTGGCCTGGGGTAGTCCTTGACCTCTACTACTGTTGGGTTTGCAACAAAAATAGGAATAGAGGATGATCTCGCTTCCATGTTTAAAGATAAATATCTTTTGACTTCTCTTGGTGAAAAGCTTCAACAAATTCCTCCAGATGCTAGTAAAATCACTCAAGAAGAAATTTGATTGCTCTGAAATGCCTTGATCTCTCTTAATTGCTCTAGAATCACTCTGAATACAAGGTGATCAATAATGAAGTGAATTCAACCTTTTAACCTCCAAGAAAAATCCTAATCTTCCATTGACATAAATGACTGCCGGTGAAAGATACCGGATCTCGAACAGAACATATCCATTCCAGATAATCATCTTCAATGCCTAGAACATCTTCCAATACCTCTTCCCACGACATATGCAACATCTTCATGAATCTTTCCTACCTATAAGGCATCTGCCTTAGTTACCAGATAAGATACCTGTCAGTGTAGGAGCAACTTCCTCTACTAGATAAGTAACCGATACATTTCCATCTGATGATTGTTCTTCAGTCTTCTTAACCCATCTCTGAGTATGATCTTTCCATATTTCACTAACCTTCTCTTTCCCTTTCTCATTTGATCCTCCATTACCAACCGGTGGATTTCTGCTTCTATAGAATTTAGGATTATGTCTAACCTCATTACATGCATAACATGTAACATTGTTCCTTTGAATTGCTTTGATAAAACCAGTGAAATTTCTTTACCTGCACTAATTAGCCATATGTCCAAACATTCCACATGCATATAATTTAACATTCATTCTGCAATCTTCTGTCTTATGACCATAATTATTGCATTTAGAACATTTACCAGGAGCTAAATCGGGGTTCTAATTTATTCTGTTTCTACATTGTCTAGCCATGTGACCAAATCTATTGCAAACAAAACATGTAGCATTAAATTTATAAGAATTGAATTTCCTTACCGATGCCTTGTGGTTTTGATCTTTATTAGCAGTACCCGATCTCTATCCTTTCTGAAATCCAAGTCCATTGGAATCTCCAATTTGCCTTTGTGTCTTCAATAACTCATCTAGCTATGTTGAGCTAATCTTGAAATTTTTTTTATACTCATTTGCAGTAGTTAAATATTCTCTCAGAATTATCATTTGTCTCTCAAGCTCTTGTTCATTACTCTAAGATTGTACTAAATCAGTTCTCAACATATCATTCTCATGAACCAACCTACCAAATTCTTCAAATTTGTTCTTCAGGGATACAACAAGATTTTCTTACTTTTTCTTTCGGTCCTCAATCTCGTTAGACATCCTCATAGTTATAACTTGTAAATCATTTTTCATAATGATGTTCTCCTGAATAAATTTCTGACATTGTTCCTTAAGTGCATCTTTCTCTTCATCACCCTGCCTTTGCAAAAGTTCCTTCCTCCTATCTTGAATAGATGATAACCTCTCTTGTAGGACAGGAATGAATTCCTTAGTAGAATTCAATTCATCTTTTAGCTTTAAGTTCTCCGATCTTTTAGCATCATAATCTTCAAGTGCCATCTCAAGTTGCTTATCCAAAGCCATATCCATGGATTATGGATTCAGGATCCTCCTCAAGTTGTTAAACTTCCTTTGAGGCACAAGGCTCTTATAGCAATTGTTAGAATCTAGTAACACTGAGATGGGGGGGTGAATCAGTGTTATACCAGAATGATCAATTTTAGCCTTATTAAAACATGCATATACCAACCGGTATTCCTATACATACAGAATTGAAAGAAGGAAAGCATCCAATAAGCCAATCAAATAAATGAGAATCATAACACACAAAATTATACGTGGAAAACCTCAAAGAGGAAAAACCACGGTGGGATTTATGACCCACAATATCAATCCACTGGCCATATGAAGAGATATTACAAAATATAATGGGCCTGCACTTGCAGGAAGGTTTAGAGGCTAGGGCACACTGCTCAATCACAAAAGGAGCCTCACTGACTACATATAATCCAGACTACAATCCAAAGAAGTGTTGAACTGCTAAGATGACATCTTCTTTGCCAGAATATAGTTTCGGTTTAAGCTTTATCTATTTCAATCTGAAACCTTAAACCCTTTACCGGAATAACCCTTCAGTAAATATCCTTACATAAATAATCTCTCTAATATATTTTGCATCTCCTTCAATTACATATTCACATAATCATAATCTCCTATATCAAAAATGATCTAATCCAATTGACCTATATACCCTATAAAAATTATCATGCCTTATGTTGGCTTCCAAAGAAATATACGATATCATATTACATGTTGGCTCGATAAAATGAATGCATTTATATGAAGAACAATTGTCGATGCCAGATCCAAGAGATGTTGTACTCCAAAACCAATAACCATATTCTAAACCATGTCAGCCTACATTATCAGTGACCAAAGAAATCCTTCAATCCTACCACTGGCTATGTCGATATCAGTGTAGTGTCTGTGAAGTACCTGCCGGTACACAACTGAACCAAAAACATGAAGCTGGAATAAGATACCATGTTGCCATCAATGACAACATAATGAAACCTATTGGCATTCTACACTCTAATGAGAATAGTTGATTTTTTCATTGATGAAAACCAACTGGAAAACAACCGGCAATAGGTTTCTACAAAGGTACCGACATCATAGACTTCATACACCGATAGGCACTAGCATCGACAGGAATATTCACCAGCATCCAGATTGCATCGACAATGAAGTATACCACACTCAAGCCGACATGAGACAATTTTTGTTTATGTGAATTGTATTATAAATATAATTATCTTTTGTAAGTCGACTTGGTATATTGTAAAGACTCATATATGTATGAGATCTCATAGGTCATTTTGTATTGCGTATGGGAGATAAATTATAATAAACAAAATTATTGTATGAGGTGATATAGTGGATAGTGAAGGTTTTTGGTTAACGTATCTTACTGAGCTTAAACCGGTACTAAACCAGGCATTAGAGATGCTATTTTGAGTAGTACATTGTATTGGATTTAATTAGCCATATTGTAGTTAGTGAGACTCTTCTATTGAGCAGTGAGCTCTAGGTTGTTCGCCTTCCTGCATGTGCAAGCCCCTATTGTAAGTAATATTTATTCATATTGGCCAGTGAGTAAATATTGTGGGTCACAAATCCCATCAAGGCTTTTCCGAAACTGGGTTTCCTCGTTAAATATCTTGTGTTATGGTGTGCATTTATGTTGTCTCTGTTATTTCTATTTGCTGCATTTTTTCTTGTTTACCAGTACATTGATTTAGGTTGCAAAGATATAAATAAGTTTAAATATTCCACTCACCGATTAGACATTGATTCACCCCCGCTCTCAGTGTCTTTGGGACTGTCATTGAATCTAACAATTGGTATACATTTTTTAAATTGTAACCAACTGGTTATAGGTGATGAGGTACCATTTTTATATTCTTTAATTCTTTTTGACATCCTTTGTCATTAATGTCAAAGGGGGAGTAGTATGAAGAAAATAAATGCACAGAGGAGATCACTTTCTTAGGGGGAGCACACTTCTTTTTGTATTTTTCTCATGAGTGTTTCCATCAATGCCAAAGGGGAAGATTATTGACATTCTACAGTCTAATGAGAATAGTTGACGTTGTCATTGATGGCTGCCAACTGACAACCAACTGGAAACCAATTGACAACAAGTTTCTACATAGGTACCGACATCGCAGACTTCACACACCGGCAGGCATGTTCACTAGCACCCAGATTGCACCAACAATGAAGTATATCGGCACTTAGACCGATATGAGACAAGTTTTATTTCTGCGAATTGTATTGTAAATATAATTATCTTTTGTAAGCCGATTCAATATATTTTAAAGACTCATATATGCATGAGATCTCATAGGTCATTTTGTATTGTGTATGGGAGATAAATTGTAATAAAGGAAATTATTATATGAGGTGATATAGTAGACAACAAAGGTTTTTGGTTAAGTTATCTGACTGAGCTTAAAGTAGTACTGAACCATGCATTAGAGATTCTATTTTGAGAAATACATTGTATTGGATTTAATTATCCATATTCCTGTAAATGAGACTCTTCTATTGAGCAGTGAGCTCTAGGCTATTAGCCTTCCTGCATGTGCAGGCCCCTATTGTAAGTAATATTTATTCATATTAGCGAGTGAGTAAATATTGAGGTTCACAAATCCTACCGAGGTTTTTCCCACGTCAGGTGTCCTCGCTAAATATCTTGTGTTATGGTGTGCATTTATGTTGTCTCTGTTATTTCTATTTGCTGCATTATTTCTTATTTACCGATACATTGATTTAGGTTGCAAAGCTATAAATAAGTTTAAATATTCCACTCACTGGTTAGATAGTGATTCACCTCCCCTCTCAGTGCCTTTGGGACTGTCATTGAACCTAACAAAACTAACCAATTGGGTGTCAATTTCTAACAACTAAATCATTTTAGATATGGGAATAAGGTTTCCTTTCCCTTTTCTCTGGTTTCTTCCTTTAATGACTATCTGGCTAACCATATTAAGATCCCTAAGTCAAGCCCTTTGGCTCATCAGGGGTTAATCCTTTTAACTTATGAGCATTTGGAAGCTAGGGTTAATAGGATTAATGCTAGTTTGGATGATAAACATGAGGAGTATATCCCTAGTTATGGTTCAGATGATTATGAGTCTGATGACAAGGCCACCGCCTCTAACCCCCCTAAGAAGAGGGTTAGAATCCTCATTATCAAGAATGATATTTCATCGGAGGAGGAAACCTTTACTAGCAAGGTGAAGTCCAAGGGGAAGGGTAAGAGGATTATTTTATCTGATTTTGATTCTAGGGATAATCAACATCCTAAAGTTTATGAAAACTAGGAATCAGAACCAATGGATTTGGATTCCCAGGATTTACAAGACAAGATAGCAATGATGTTCAATTTATTGGGAACTGCTAGAAGTGCCTCAGTTGATCTGTATCGATTCTAATGATGGGAATTTCATCAAATTAGGACCTTGTGTCTTAAGTAGAGAACTTCTCGAGCTATGTTGGAAAGGATTGAAGGGATCATGGAGAAAGAGGGCCAAGCGAGAACTAAGGAACATGGGAAAGAAAGTGTTTTTGAAAGAAATTAGTGTTCCCTGTGGAAAGAAGATGAAAAAAGAATGATGTTGGACTGCCTTCAGAAAAATGGTGAACTTTTAGAGCTCTTTAAGTACATATATGATGAAAGGTTTGGGGAGATTAGCTTGAAGATGTAGAAAATTGAGTTTGCCCTCAAGAAGATCATGGAAAATAGTGCGGTTATGGTGAGAGTGTCTGCTACCAATATGTCAACTATTGTGGCTAGATTGGAGAAACTGCACAATGAAAGGGGCTTTGTGGATCTGGATATGGATGTTGGGGTCTCTAGATCAAAGGATTTCCCTTGCTCAATGAGGAGGACTAGACAAAGCACCAAGGCTATGGAGGTTCCTATGCCTCAGGATCTTCTTGACCTCATGGAAGCTGCTAAGACCATGTTAATGCTAGAGAAAGAGGATATTGATAGTCTCAATATTTTCATGTAGCTGGGTGGTTGTTTTTTGCTAGTACCTCGCTGGTTTTTGATGTCTTTTCATTTGGTTGCTGTGTTTTTGTTGTCCTTATCTCTTGTAGCCTGTTCTCTTTTGTTTTTGTTAATGTTGGTATAGAATCTCTATCATTCTATCTTTGGAAATGATTTACGGGGTTTTGGGTCCCCTCAAAACTTGTTTTTTCTTAATAAAAAATAAAAAATATGCATAGTAGCATATATTCACCATGGTAAATAATTTATAGAAATATTCACATTCCACATTCATTTTCTTAGCTAGAAAACAAAAAAGGACTTTCATTTAACTAAGCCACCCTAAAATGTCAGATTATAAAGCCTCAAATATGCTCATGTTAATTGAATTATAAGTACATTAAGTCAATAAATAAATATAGGATAACTACCTGAAACTAAGGTTGTGAAAAAGTATGTGCATGCTTAATATCTGTATCATTCTAAAAAAAATTATTTTCTCGTTTCTTTTTTTTATTATCTTAAGTTATCTAAATGGAATCCCTTGAATCTTGACTTCACTATAAATTTGAGAAAGAATGGTGGCATTGTATTGTAATTTTAAGTCTGTTTACTATCGATTTTATTTCCTTTGAGAATAACATCCTCCACCTTTTTGTTGAACATGCATATTATCCATGAAATAACTAGCATATGTATCTAATATTTTTTTTATTGTCTCTATATAATTATTCAATAATAATTCCTTCTCTAATAAAAGAAATTAAAGAATTGATTATAATTTGGGACCTACAAAATATGGTGTGCCAACTCTAGTATGTATTATATCTAAGAGAATACTTGTCACATTAGGCTGAATCCCCATGGAAGAAGTTATATCCGTTTATTTATATAGCTCTCAAATTCATATTGACCACTACCTTAAATATGGTTTCTTAATCTCTTTTTCTATGAATACATGTAGTCAACTACTATATCATCTTCTAACTACCTAGCCCCTTCCTCCTCCTTCCATTCCCCTTATCTTGTATCTCTTTCTCCTTACCATCCCCTACTTTTCTTCATTTTTCACACCTCTTTAATGTCATGATACTACCCTTTAAGTTATAATAATTTTCTTGATGACTCCTTTATATAGGCTAACTCATATTTATGTGTGTGTGTATGTGTATGTGTATGTGTATGTGTATGTGTATGTGTATGTGTATGTGTATGTGTATGTGTATGTGTATGTGTATGTGTATGTGTATGTGTATGTGTATGTGTATGTGTATATGTATGTGTATGTGTATGTGTATGTGTATGTGTATGTGTATGTGTATGTGTATGTGTATGTGTATGTCTATGTGTACCTGTATATATATATATATTTGTGTGTGTGTGTGTGTGTGTGTGTGTGTGTGTGTGTGTGTGTGTGTGTGTGTGTGTGTGTGTGTGTGTATGTATGTGTATCTATATACACATATATATAAAGAGAGAGGGGATAATATTATATGATTTAAACATAATTTTATCCATCAATAACACAATGTATGTACATATATATGTGATATAAGTAATTAATATCTATATAAATTCAAATTATTTGTTTTGATATTTTTTATTCTGCACTAATATTTATAGACTTTATGCTAATAAATATGTAAATTTAGTATCATTCATTAAATTTAAACTTTAATTGTAATATTTATCTCATATGGTTTTATTTTCCTATTTAAAAGCAGAGATTTGGGATTCTAAAATATCCTCCAAATATTAAATGGAAAGAATGTAAAAATAAAATAATATGTATAGAACCTATATGAGGTATTATCATAAAAGTATTTTGATAGGTATCTAGCATTATTTTCTATAAATTACAACTTGATGATAGAATTTGTGAATCGATATATAGAAGGACAATCAATTATTTTAGCAATTATGTTTTTGATTAAGGAAAAAGCCGATTTTATAGGGACCCAAAGCCATATAGTTTACAAACAAGATTAAATATCAAATAAGTCCACTAAGACAGGAAATCTGCCAAACAAAAATGGAAGGAAAGCAACCACAAGAAAAAATTTAGCAAAAGACTAGCAATAGAAAAACCAAGTTAACCTAAGGACTTTAGAGGTTTGGCAATCTCTTCTTTAAGATTATTCATCTCCTCAATGTCCTAAGGTGCAGAATCCACTTTTCTTTTCAGTTTGGCTCTTGTCCTCTTCGAGGGGCCGAAATCCTCTTTCTAGCTTTTGCCTTTATCAACTTCCAAGTCTACCACCAGGGTCCCCTACTGAGTGTTTTCTAGCTTCTCCACCAAGGTTTTCATAGTAGTGGTAGAGTTGTTGACAATTCTTTGGCTTTGCTTCATTATGGAATTCATGATAACCTGGATTTTGTCAATTTCCTCTTCTAGATAATTTGTATTTTTCTCATTATCCTTCATGTTATCCATAAGCTCGAATTTTTTTTGAAGGCATTTGTCCATCGACATCTTTTCTTGTTTGGTCCATGAGACCCCAACAACCTTCTGAGACACCCTTGTAGCTTCCATTTCATCCAGTCTACTAGAAACAACCCTATTCTTAATGACCTGAGGTCCTTAATTTCATTAAAAAACCACTTAGCCATTCTAAAGAATTCAACCACCCCATTTCTAGCTATTGCTAAGATGTCATTAGGGAATTCCCGGTCTGACTTGAAGTAGTGATCTTCAGGTCTGAGATCACAAGGGAATTTGGGTCTCTTATTTCTATCAATTAGAGGGTACGAGGAATGGGAGCCATCAGAATAATCAGGGGCAGTAGAAGAGTCTTCGAGGGATTCCTTATAGTAGAAAACCAGCTTTTTCTTGGGGAGGGTTTGCTCTTTGATTTTAGCTTTTTGGGATGAACTAGCGTGGGTTTTTGCAAAGGAGCCTTTTTTTTTTAAAGGGCTTAGTTTGTAAGGATTTCTTCAGCTTAGACTTAGGGGGGGAGTCTCTTCCTCTTCCCAATTGGTGTGACCATTCACCTTCTTCCTCAAATAGGCTAATATCGGTATTATGACCTTCCAAAGCCAAAGGTGAAATGGGGTTAGACTGGGCCGACATGTTCTCAAAATGCTTGTGGATTAATAGGATAAGGCCCACGTGAAGGACATCATTTTTCCTAGGGCTTCTATAGTGTTTCTTAATGCTATGTTTCAGAGAGAAATTAAGGTAGTGAGGAAAATAAATCCTAACCTTGTGTTGAAAATTATTGAGTAGGGAAAAGTGGTAGCCATAGACTCTGGAAAATTTATCATCCACCATGATGTATTCCATAATAATTCTGAGAACCTCCCTCCAGATCATCTGAACCTTCTTAGCATCAAAAGAACTTAAAGATTTTTACTAGCGCCTCCCTTTCCTCATCAGTTTGGGGAAAATTGATGACTGATTCATCGGAGAATTTTCTGTCATGAAATAACTTCACCCCCTCCGTGGAGAGCCCAATAATTTACCCAATGAGGTTCTCATCAATTTTAACCTTCCCCTCAGAGAGAAAAATCCCATCCTCCCTCCAGTTCTTGGCAAAATACTAGGTAATTTTAGGTTAAGCACAATGGAGATTCTTAAGAAAAGGACTCAATCCCCCCTCTCAATGTGCCTCTAGACCTTCCTATTTTTCTTGTGTTATTCACAGTTGTACAACTCAACCCTCTTCCTGCTTCCACCCATTTTTTCATAGGAAAATCTTTTGTTGTTTGTAGATAAAATCATATGGACAAAGAGCCAGCTACAATACCAAAGAACCCAAAAAAACTTGCGAGCCCTCCCCACCCGTAGAGATAATTAAGGAACCACTACCACTTCGAATGATAACATTGTACCAAAATCTACTCCAAATTATAATTATTAAAAATGGAAACTTTCCCATAAATTATGTCATAATCAATTAATTTTCTAACGTCAGCACCAAATTATCTATAATCTTGTTACGTCCGTCGATCCATATTCTTAACCCCTTAACTGGTAAAGTAGTCGGACACCATATTATCTTTCCTAAAGGAATGGGAAATTCTAACCTTTTAAAAGTTGGATAAGATGGATTTAGCTTCATCTATCCATCTTTTAATAGTCCACGAGGGGGGGGGGGGGGGGGGTATTTGCCTAGAAGGCAATCAATAATGTTTTTTGAGTCCCCTTCAATCCAGATATTTTTAAAATTCATTTTGCTTGCAAGATCAATTATTGGGAAAGCTCCTATGGCTTTGGCTATGTTATTAGATTGTGTTTTAGAAATTATGTTTGTAATCATACTTAAGAATAAATTAAATGATTAATCTAAAGTATGTGTTCAAGCTTTTAGAAAAAGAAGAAAACAAAGAATAACTTAAGTAATTCTATTTTAATGCATAAATAATTGTCCGCATAATGGAAGTATTAATGTTGTTTAAGAATGCTATTTTTTGTCTGTATTTAAGGTTATGTACACCATGAAAATCACTATCTATTTTCCTAACATAATAAATGCATTAATCTGTACCATTTGCAAAAATATCCATTTTTTTTTACCAAGGATATGAGTTCAAGAGGTGGACACATTCATCCTAATATGCACATTAGACCAAAATAAAGGGGATAATCTTTATTTTAATTTCTATTTTAATAAATATTTTATGGTATTTGTATGATATATGGCTAGGAATTGGTAGTGTCATCTATTTATAGATGTCCATCACCTCAATAATTCTATAGTGTAGATTTCAATTTTATTTTATTGACAATGGATAATAATATATCGAGATGGCTTCTTTCAATGAGATACTATTGTTACTACTTATTAGATTGCCATTAGTTTTATGTCAAAGTTATACTATATACTCTAGTCGGTTTTCTATTACCAAAATATTCAGTCAGTATGTATAGTCTAGTCGGTTACAGAAGAAAGAAGTCACAGAACGCAGTATACATCGAGCTGTCCACCGAGTATCTTTACATGTTTACCGAGCAGCAAAGATGACACACCAAGTTGATTTACACCAAGTGAAACGTGTTACCAGATTCATTGAACCTAGACATGCACATGAAAACGTGTTACAAGATCGAGCACATCTAACCATTATCACATTGGAAATTGCACTTAAAGATTGTGTATGATTTTGAGGTTATCTAACCAATGAAATATTTTGTATGGTTATTCATTCAATAAATCATGTTTGTAAGATCGAAGAAATGAATTGGATCACCATCATAAGAGATCTATTTATACAACACGAGTTAAGAGTTAAAGGTGTGTGCATGAGTGTAAGAAGTCTGTTACAGAGACACAGAGGTCACCGAGAAGGTTTTTAGAGAATAGTCAAAGAACAGTGTAAACAGAAGGGTTTACCAAGTTACTATATGGGTTACCGAGGTATGCTATAAGCAAGGTAATCTATTCTAAGCACATAGAATCTGCTATAACATTCCAGATGTAAAGTTGCAGATATTTGTAATGATTTTATTGTAATATTGTGAAGTTGAGAGAGAAACCTTTAACATGGTAAAAGACTCTAATCAAGTCTATAAATTGTAAAGCCTTTAACCAGGTGCAACATTTAGGTGAAGTGTTGTAAAATCCTTTAGCAAGGTAGATCTAACAGATCATGTTACTCCTAATAGGGTAAGCTATTAGAAATAGCTAAACATGTAGCTCTAATCGAGCACTATTTATTATTGCAGTAGTGAAGTGTGGGTGACATCCCCACCGCAGTTTTTCTCTCTAACCAAGAGTTTCTGCGTAACCAAAATATATGTGTTATGGAATGAATCATGTATGATTGTTATCTATAGTTTTAGTTTTATATTATGTTACTGCACTATTCAGTTTATGCATAATAGTAAAGATATTGTTGAAGAAATGTTTTGAAGTACTGATTCACCCCTCCCTTCTCAGTACATTAGCTTTCCATATTGGGCCTAACAATTGGTATCAGAGCTCAAATCTTGGAAAAGGGTTTAACTGCCTAAAGAGAAAGATCTTATTAATGGAAGGCTATAAACAATCTTGGAGGATTGTGTATCTACAAGAAGAGTTGGACCATGCTAATCAAGTGATTGCAGACTACAAAGGCAAATGCAAAAATCTCTGAAAGTGAGAAGAAGATTATCTGATGATTTGCAGAACTCTCAAGAGTTAGTGGAACAAATTGAGACATCATCTAAGAACAGTATATCTGAAGAGATGGAAGAAATGATTGGAGTATTGAAAGCAAAGAACAAAGCACTGGCTGATCAACTAAAAACAATGAAAAGAGAACATGAACATTTCAACACACAGATGACTGAAAATCTAGATGCATTGAAAACAGCTGAGGATAAAGTAAGAGATCTAGAAAGAGAGAAACAACAACTTGAAGTCTTAGTATCTGATAGGAATGATGAAATCACAAGGTTGACTGGAATTCAACAAAACCTATTAGATCAACTAGGCTATGCACATCATGAAGCAATTCTAAAGAATGGTGAGAATCAAGTATTGAAACTTGAAGTATCAAAGTTAACTGATGAACTTGAAACAGAGAAGAAATCCAAAGAAACACTAAAGAAGAGTTATGAAGCATCAAAGATGTTGGATGAGCAACTGAATGCAAGAAGACCCAACAAAGATGCAGGACTCAGTTACAAAGGAAAAGACTCTACCAAGAAGGGAATTCATACTACCGAGAGAGGAGAATCATCAAAGCAAGCTAGAAATAGGAATAACATCAAAAGAAAGAAGCCTATTTGCAACTACTGTGGAAATCAAGGTCACACTGCCAACATATGCCAAATAAGAAAAGGTAAGCAACCGAATGTCACTAAGTCCAATGGTTATTATTACAATTGCAATAAATATGGTCACACATCTAATCAATGTAGGACAAACTCTATTCACAGTTATCAGAAGGCAAAATTCAAAGGGTTTTGTAAAAACTACAATAGATATGGACATAGTACCGAGAAGTGTTGGTTTAAGCAAAAGAACTATATGTGGTATGCACACCAAGCAAATGCTAGAGGTTACCAAACTCACACAAATCCTTACCAATAGTATTCTATAGTACCATGGGATTACAATACAAGGATATGGTGTGAATGTTGTGGAAGATATGGACATATTAGTGGTAACTATTTTATAAGGTTTGGGATGTACAACCGAAGATCAAGGAGAAATCCTGGTATGGCATGTTTTCATTGTCACAAAGTGGGACACTTAGCTGGAGATTGTAGAGATCAACCTAGAAAAGACACTGAGGAAACAAAAGAAAAATTAAAGATGATTTGGAAAAAGAAGGAAATTGTGTCAAATGAAGAAAGCACCTTACCTACCAAGTTAGGTGCTCCTATTCCAAATCAATCGGTAAAGGTATGAAGGGACTGCATTCTCCGAAGGTTAAAATCTTAACAATTCCTATTATATTATGTACTAAATTCAAAATCTGCATAGTTAAGATGTATTAGTAAGTTTGAAATTCTATCAAAGTCTTTTGAAGCACTTTATAGGAAACTTGTCAAGTCAGTGAAAATAGGAAGTCTGTCAAGTCGGTAAATGAAGGAAGTTTGGTTACTTGGTTAAAATGAAAAAAGGAGAGTAAATCAGTTGAAGAGGAACCAAGTGCATTTAATGTTTTTGATCTAACTCACACGGAGCCTGATAAGGTATTTAGTGTACTTAAAAGCATTTTCACGGTCATTTACACTTACCAAGTTTTCGAGAAAGCAGAGCAAGCGATTCAAAGGCAATCAAACCTCCTACAAAGCAAATTCAAGGTATTTACATCAAATCTCAACAAATTGTTAAGCTGGTTTACTGAGCGTATCTAGTTGCCATTATCTGCTAAGTATAAAGCGTCTGTCATTTGAAATCTTGAAACCCTAAGGACTCTTTGTTAGTTTTTTATCTGAAATCTTCAAATGGCGCCCAAGATCCAAGATGCCATAGTTGTCAAGAATGTAGAGAAGCCCTCACTAAAATACTCTTTGACTCCCAAAGTTGCTTCTGAACTAGATGACAAAACCGCCTTTTCACTCATCCCGGACAGAGTGTTACTAGTCGAAGATGTGAGATTCTTCACCAAATGTCGTGTTGAAGAACTTAATCATGTTGAAATCAGAGACACCTATGATGAGCTATGTACTAATGGTATATTGAACAACAAGTATGAGCACATCAAAGTCAAGGGATTAACTGAAGCCCTAACCTATCTTTGTGTGTTCAAACCCCAGTGGGTCAAGTTTGTTCTGAGTAGAGTTCATGATGATTTCATGTGGCTAGAAGAACAACCATTAAAGATAACCAAGGAAATCATTCATCTGATTACTGGTTACCCTATCTATGATCATGCCCGAGCCCAGAAGATGATATCACAGAAGGAATTGATCAGTTTAACTGGAAAGGAATCTAATTGCAGAGGATTGAAACTGAATAATGTAACTGATGAAGAACTAAAATTTGCCATTAGAGTAATGGGTTACTATTTCTTCCAATTGGCAAGGGAAAACAGTGTTCCCTATGCAGTAGTAGACTTGGCTTACAAAATTGTGAAAAAGGAAATGAAAATTGACCTATGCGAGGTATTGCTGAAGAACTTATTTGAAAATCTGAACACCATCAGGAAGCCGAAGAAGAACAACTTGGCTAATACTCTAAATTTTGGATCACTACTGGTATGCATGTTCTTCTACTTTGAAAAATTCTTTCCATTAGTCAGTAAAGTTGTTTGGAAGCTACACCGACCAATCACCCATCAGATTAATGACTTCATTAAGAAGCTAGGAGATAATTTCAATGATATCATGGATGATTACTTCAGTAAATTTCAAGAGAAAATGCATAATAGTTATAGGATACCACCCCAGCTAGTAGAGAAATACAAAAATGATATATGTTTTGAAGTTGACACCGATTACTGTTATGTGAATGCTATGGAACCGAGGACTCAATCTTTGTCACCAATGGGTTACAAGATTGATTTTGAGATCACAAAATAGCAAATTGATGCATTTATTACATTGCCCAGACATGCTACCGAGCTAAGGTATGGTACCTATGAGGAAGTAAAGGAAAAGGTAAAGATGAATATTGTAGTACCCAAAGCTACAAGAAAGGCAGCAAAGATGATTAAGGCATTGTCTGAGAAATTTAGAGAAGACTCTTCCTCTACACCTGTCAAAGGCACCATTGCCATTACCGAAGAGGAATCTGAAGCCCAAGAGGTAGCTATAACACTGAGCACTGAATTGCCTAAGGGTAAAGTGTTAAAGAGAAAGAAACAGGACACATCAAAAGTCTCACCGACTCCACCTCCAGTAAAGCGACCTAACACTAGAGCATCTGTAGCTTCATCGAGTAAGAAGACAAAGAGTGTTACTGTTCCCAAGTTAACAAAGACGTACAAGAAATCTACTCGGAGACTCATTTTGGCAAAAGAGTCTAGTGATACCGAATCAGAGGATGCAAGCAAATTCCAGATTGTCAAGAGCAAGAAGGTAAATGTACATAGTGTTGATCACTTCTGTGCTAATCTAAAAGAATATGGAGGATTTGGAGGATTTAGATATGTTAAGTACGAAACCAAGAACAATGATGAAAAGAGACAAATTGAAGAAGCTATCATCTGCACACTTCTAAAGTTCTGGTTAGCTCCATTGGAACTAGCTAAGTCACTTCCAAGTGAACTATATCTACATATTGATAATAGGTGGAAGTATGCAATGGACTCAGAGAAACAAATCAGAGAAAGAAGTCTAGTCCATCTCTTTCCTGATATGTCAGTAGCTAAAATAAACATCTAACAACCTACAATTCAAATTTTCTTGTCAAACAAAGAGCCTTAAAAATGATGAATGGCTATATATTGACATAGAAAATGAGACAAAAGAAAAGTGGTAGGAAATCTTTTAAATCATGGATGCCGGTGAGCAAGCTATAGTTGAAATCATTGATGTCACCAAGCATGATCCTGATGTCACCGAGCAAGGTCCTGATGCTACCAAACAAGACCCTACTAACACCATTCAAATAGATGAAGATGTCATGGATTCAGAGGCCCCAGACTAGGAAATGATAGAAGGCACTGCATATGCAAAACTTGTATCTAGTGAATTAGTCTTGGAACAAGTTTAGCCTTATCCACCAGTCAAGCAACCTGTCTCAATCGAAACTCCTCGGAATACAGATCAAGGCACTAAAGGTCACAAATCTCCAACAAGAGAAGGTACTACTCAAGAGAAGACATCTCAAGCATCTTCTGGTACTGAGAATGTTGCAACTGAGACACCAAGTACCGAGACACTGAAGGACTCTATAGAGGCTAAAGGAACCGATCAAAGTGTTGCCTCTATTGAGCAACCTATCGAGGGTAATCAAGCCTCACAAGCAATTGTCTTAGTTCCATTGGTGAAAGGTAAAGAAAAGAAAGTGAAGAAGCATAGTTTTAAAGTTGATTTGTCAAAACTAATAGTGTTGCCCAATGTAGACATAGAAAAATTAAAGGGGAAAGCACTCAATGATTTCGATGAACTATGCGAAGCAAAGGCCGAACAAGAGAAGCAAATGGCCATTCAAAAGAAAAATAAAGTACTTCAGAAGGTAAAAGAACTCCTAATAGATATGCTACCTGAAGCTACAGTATCAACAGATGTAGCCATCCACATTCAACTGGATGAACTCCTAACAAAGATAGAGACATCTGGAGTAGATGCATCAGAGTATTTGAGCAAGCTGAAAGACAAAGAGCTCACTGCCAAAATGATAGAAGAGGTACAAAAAGCTATAGCTATTGGCAAAGTTAAACTTGTCAAATTTATTGCTGAGTTGACTCCTCAACTCAAGCATATTCATTATTTATTTCAGAAACTCTGCACATTTTCTTTATTCATTAAAGACATTAGAATAAAACAGAGGCAATTGAGAAAGAGATCACCGATCTCTCAAATAAGTTGACCACCAAGCCAAATTCAATTCAGAATTTTTATACAAAGCTTCAACAGCTCATGGCTCCACAATTGGACTTAAGAAATGAAGAACACAAGATCAGGATGGACGTAATGACACTTCAGACATTATTCCTTCCACATCTTTCATCAGTCCAATAACAGATCAACCGAGCCACATACTTATCTACTACTCAAGAGGGAAGCACTCTAGATGGCTTAATATCACTATTGGCTGATATTCAAGCACAAAATTCTTTAATGGACAATGTAAAGGATGCACTCTTTGTCGCTCTCACCGATGCCCAAACCAAGTACAAATCCATTTTTGACCAGTTACTGCCCCCGAATGGAAATTAAGTTTTTGATGTTTGTCGAAAAGGCGAAGTGATACCATATATTTGGGGAGTAATATGATACAATCTTGGGGGAGCGATACAATATATTAGGGGAGTTCTACAGTTTTGATACAGTATTGAGAGAATGATATAGTATTCAAAGTATAGTATACAGGGGGAGTATCCAAGAGCAGTATACAGAATAGTAAGCAAAGCATAGAAGAACAGATCACCAAGCATGCAAAATCAGAGTTATGTATAATATATTGACAAGGGGAGTATATCTGATATATTATTTTATTGACTATTGTATATACTGTCAGTATAGTCATTTTGCAAAGTATATAGATTTTTGAGCTATAACTTTGAAAGTAGTTTTTGTCAAACATCTCAACTAATGTCAAAAGGGGAGATTGTTACTACTTATCAAATTGCCATTAGTTTTATGTCAAAGTTATACTATATACTCTAGTCGGTTATCTATTACTGAAATATTCAGTCGGTATGTACAATCTAGTCGGTTACAAAAGAAAGCAGTCACAGAACACAGTATACACTGAGCTGTCTACCGAGTATCTTTACATGTTTATCAAGCAACAAAGATGACACACCGAGTTGATTTACACCGAGTGAAATGTGTTACCAGATTCATTGAACCTGGACATGCACATGAAAACGTGTTACAAGATCGAGGCACATCTAACCGTTATTACATTAGAAATTGCACTTAAAGATTGTGTATGATTTTGAGGTTATCTAACCAATGAAATATTTTGCATGGTTATTCATTCAATAAATCGTGTTTGTAAGATCGAAGCAATGAATTGGATCACCATCATAAGAGATCTATTTATACAGCATGAGTTAAGATTTAAAGGTGTGTGCATGAGTGGAAGAAGACTATTATAGAGACACAGAGGTCACGGAGAAGGTTTTTAGAGAACAGTCGAAGAACAGAGTAAATAGAAGGGTTTACCAAGTTACTATATGGGTTACTGAGGTATGCTATAAGAAAGGTAATCTATTCTGAGCACATAGAATCTTCTATAACATTCCATATGTAAAGTTGCAAATATTTGTAATGATTTTATTGTAATATTGTGAAGTTGAAAGAGAAACCTTTAACAGGGTAAAAGACTCTAATCAAGTCTATAAATTGTAAAGCCTCTAACTAGGTGCAACATTTAGGTGAAGTGTTGTAAAATCCTTTAGCAAGGTAGATCTAACAGATCTTGTTACTCCTAACAGGGTAAGCTATCAGAAATAGCTAAACATGTAGCTCTAATCAAGCACTCTTTATTATTGCAGTAGTGAAGTTGTGGGTGCCATCCCCACCGTAGTTTTTCTCTCTAACCAAGAGTTTCTGCGTATCAAAAATATATGTGTTATGGAGTGAATCATGTATGATTGTTATCTATAGTTTTAGTTTTATATTATGTTACTGCACTATTCGGTTTATGCATAATAGTAAAGATATTGTTGAAGAAATGTTTTGAAGTACTGATTCACCCCTCCCCTCTCAGTACATTAGCTTTCCATATTGGGCCTAACAAGTATATAATAGTTATGAAAAATTATTGGCAAGTTAGTCTACATGATGTCAATAAAAAATTTAAAAATGATGACCATCTTAATAGTATTTTATGTTAATGTGATATCATTTTTTTGAAAAATATTTTGATTTGTTGTTAATTTAATAATGCTAGTTATAATCTATTTAATAACTTTTATTTTCTTTTTTCTCTCAACATGCCTATAGTTAGTTTAAAATCACAAAGGATGACATATAAAATAAATCCCTTTATTTATCTATGTATTCCCAAATGAAAACTAGAATTATGTTTATATTCTAAGCTATATGCATGTTTAAACCTATCGCTTTAAGTATTTATTGTATTACATTTATTTTATCTTGAAACAATGCTTAGTATCTTAAATTGTAATGATTTAAAATTATAATTATTGAGTTTAATTTCACACTCTTTTAGAGAACATTTTAGTCTTTCTTGTTTCTCTATCAATTATAGGACCATTTCTATCCTTAAATTAATATTTATCTCCATAATATAAGTCCAATTCTTATTTTGAAGCATTAGCACATTCCTATTTGGGCCCTTATTTAAAGTGCATTCTTTCTATTATATCATTTGAAATATATATGGGTCCTATTTCATTTCAAAATTTAAAGCACATTTTCAAGCACTTAAATGATATCAATCCTAATATAAGTTATAGATCCAATATCAAGGCCCTGTTATCTCACTTCCCTTAAAATTAAAGAATGTTTTTTGTTAGGACTATGGCTATTGTTTCCATAGTGTAGTCCAATTCTTCACTAAAATTTTGGGAGAGTAAAGTGTGAGCCTTGGAATTTCTATATCTACTCTCAATGTTAGGATATGACCATAAAAAGTTTATCATTTATTAGTTAGAATCTTGTAATTTATATAAAATAAATTTATCTTTTCTCATTTGTGATATGTAATTATATACTTATGATGCGAAACTAATTCCTGATATGAGTCCACAAATCTACAAATTAAAGCAAAAATTAACAACATCATGTCTTCATCAATATTTATACAGCATGATGGAAACTTCAAGAAATGTTGCAGGATGATAGAGAGATTGACTATTGATTGGCTTGTACCTCTCCCTAAGGGGTTGAGAATGATGTCATGTCATCATTACAATTCTATTGTTTAACTTCAAATTATCTTTTTGTCATTGAGCTATGTGAGTCATCCATTCTTGAGTTAATTGATGCATCACCTTGGATTCTTTCATTTAGGGTTTAATCCAAGGATACTTGAGTAGAACTCTTATTTATTTTTATATATTTATGCTTGCCACAATATTAGACAAACTTCAAGTTCAAATCTCACATAATTATTTTCAAATTCAACTTTTTTATTCATGGAGGTGGAAACTACCAAAATGGGGACTTAACTGAGGGAAGCTCCTATATAGTCACAACTCCAAATTTTCTCTATTGTGCACATTCAAATATAGGTCTATGATAGAGTTTGAACACACATAAATTTTTTAGGACCCAAAAACATAATCAATTTGCAAATTTTATTAGAAAACATCTAGACAGTAACAACTATTTTCTTATTCCTCCAAGATTGGGACACCTAACACTATAGTCCTCCCCATTTAGATTGTTATTTAAGAGAAAGATAGTACGGACTATCAAAGTTTTAGATTTGGACTCCATATTCATCAGATTATCATTTAGGACTAGGGCACCTAGCAAGAGTCTACACTAAGTTTCAACTCTGCTCTTTATCACAAGTGTATATTCAACTCTCTATTCTATTTTTGTATTACTTTATCATTTTAGTTTTTGTATTATACATTGTTTTTGTTTATGCGCTTATTTACACATCATTAGGCCTAGTTTGTCTACATTTTGAATCCAAAAAGAAATGTTTCAAATGATAGGAATAAAACCCAAGGGTTGTTTGACTCTCCTTTACTAAGAGTTTGTCATGCATATACCCACTTTTCTAGTTTGTATTCCAATGTTTACTGAAAGAGGGTTTGGTCATATTTGAATTGATATCTAGGTTTTCCATCTCTTTTTCATCAAAACCATTTTGGTAAAGTCAACATGCTTGCATAATTTTTTATTCCTATGTTCATTTCCATTTCATTTAATAAAAAAAAAATAAATTTTTTTTTAATATGTATGTATTTCTATATCTTTCATTCTATATGTTTATATTATATTTACATTTTGAATTCTTTGTTTCACTATATTATATTATTTCATTATAATAGTTAGAATATTTTTTATTTTAGTAGATTAGAAAGAAAAAATAAAAAAATAGTCCCTTTCATGGAGAGTGTAAGCTATCCAACCATGTTGGATTACAATAGTTTAATACCTTCAATGAGCCTTTTAGTAGTGATGAATATGATATCTTAGATGGATCCTTGATGACTTCATCGGTATTGTGTTATCCACTATGACTCCTAAACTAACATTTTTCCAAAGACTAAAATGAATATGATACATGTGACTAGTTATAAGAATGAATTTGAGAAGCCTAAGATTGTTTTCCATCTTCATCCTAATGTTCCCCAACATCAAAATAAACCAATTATTATTGTTATAGGTGGTAGAAGTCCTTTTTCCATCTTGAATTATGTAAAACATATCACCCAAAGAGATGAGATAGATCAACAACATACTTTATCATGTAGTTTCTCACACATACAATACAAGAAATAATAAGTGAGACAATCTTATAAAATTTGTTCCCTTTCCTTCTCTTGATGATTCTCAAACATTGCTTCCTCCTACACCTCATTTTACTCAATATCTTGGAAAGGTCTATATTTTGTTGAACAAAGTCATTCTACTCTAGCAAAGATATCTCTTTATTAGTTGCTTCAAACTTCACCTAGATTTCATGGGATGCTCAAAGAAGATTCGCTAAATATAGTTTCTCCAAATTCTAAATTAGATATGCTGATGTAAAAAACTTGTTTGAATATATTCATGCAACTAAAATGGATATTGTGTTTTCCTAATATGAGTTACTTTCTCTACAAATTCAAAACCAATGTCGTCCTCTTAGATTTTTTTACATTATTGATGGTACTACAATAAGATAAACTTTAGTGAATAATGGATCAATTATTAATGTGTGTAACATTGACTTGTGGCATAAAATCAAAGTATATTCTTATCTCAATCAACCCGATTCTCTTTCTATTAGTAGCTTTATTAATGTTTATAGATAATAATTAGGTAACATTACATTTCCTATTAAGATGGTTCCTATCATTTTACATGTACACCTATCCATGTCATGTGAAATACCCTCACCTATAATCATCTTCTAGGTAGACCTTGAGTTCATTCAATGCAAGTGTTTTCTTCAACTCTTCATCACAACCTCTAGTTATTTACAAAAATAAGACGCATACATTAGAGGGTGATAATAACTTACATAGGTTTTCACAAACCAAAGTTGTGTCTAAATATGCTTTAAATTATTATATTCCTTTTCCAATCCAAAAAAAAAACACTATATCCTATTGAAGATACTTCTTCACCTAAAGAGATACTATAAGAGGATGACTAGGGCTCATTGGATTTTACAACTTCCTTTGTGGGACAATATAAAATCACAGCATTAGAACCAAAAAAAAAGAGGATGACATGGAGGTACCTACAAAAGATTTAACTTTTTTTAAGCAAATAAAAAACAATTTTGTGGCCACTTCCACTTCAACTAATTATTCTTGTTCTACTTCAACTAATTATTCTTGTTCTACTTCAACTAAGTCATTTAGTTATTCTTCCCATGACATTAATATGTATAAGGCGCCACCATATCTTTAAAAATAACATCTCTTTATGGTATTTATTTCCATATATTAGCTATGAGAAAATATAAAGACAATAGTTGTGGTGCAAATGAATAAGGTATTAAAGTCCCTTTAGAAAATTACATGCATGAAGATTCGTTTCGACATAGATATAATCCTTCAAAGAAGACCAAATGAACGCATAGACTATCTCTCAATGTAAATTTGATCTCTATTTCTTCTAAATCTCTTTCTTAAGTCAATCCCTACTTAATTGATATTAGTTCCAATTCTAGCATGCCTTCATTTTAGATCTTTTATATGGATAATTTCTTAGCTGAATTATTCAAAGTTTATTATAATCAATCTCAAAATCATCATAATTTTAGATTTCAATTTACCCTTTTAACAAATGAAGCTTACTTTAGGAAAGACACTAAATTACCCAATGATACCTTATAGATGACCCAATAACTTCCTCGTTCAATGTATGTTTCTCAACATAATAATCTTCTCACATAGATACAATTGATGTCAAAATAGATCCTCATAATGATGAAAAAGTGATTAAAATTGAAAAATACATAGAATATGATGAATAATGTGCTAATTCTTCACTCTTGCATGCATTTTTTGGACTCTTTTCTTATAATGATTTAGAAATATTTTGTATTGATCCTCAAATTGTTATGCATAATATTGCGTTGCTTTGTGATGCCAAGCCTATTAGGGAAAACATTACAAAGATGAATCCTAAGGTTTCCTTATTAATTAAGGTAGAGATTTGAATGCTTCAACAAGCTAGCTTTATCCATCCTACTTAGTATTCACATTAGATTTCAAACATTGTTTGTATTGCTAAGCCAGATAATAAGATTTGAATATGAACTGAATTTCAAGGCCTTGACAAATCCTAATTCAAAAATGACTTTCATCTTCCAAACATTGACTTGATAGTTTATTCCATTACCTGTAATGCTTTATTATTATTAATGGATGATTTTTCAAGATAAAACCAAATCTTTATTGATGCTTAAGATTAATGCAAAAAAAAAGTATAACACATTAGAGAACATTTTGTTTAGTTTTCATGCCTTTGGGAGCAAATAATTGATAGACTTATAAAGCACTAAGATGGGGGGTGAATCCATGACAGCAAAAACAATACCACTTTAAACACAGACCGGTAAAGATACTTAACTAGTTTACTTAATACTATGCATGCAATCCAAAATGATATTAAAGCATCCACAACAAGTAAAACATCCACCATAACACAACTGCTTATACATGGAAAACCCAATTGGGAAAAACCACGGTGAGATGGGACTCACAAGTTAACTATCTGCAGTAATAGATAACTGATCGGTTAAGGTCTACAAAGTGCTCTTCTATGACAAAATCCTGTTAAAGATCCCAAATCTCTATTAGGAGTAACCTCGGTAGAGGATTTTAAACCCAACTAATGGATCAACTTGTTAGAGGATTTGTACAATGAAGTTTATAAGAGCTTACCCAGTTAGGGGATTAGACTATTGTAGTGATTAGAAAACAACAAGCGGTGTGATCTAGAAGTAGCACAACTCTCTTGAATAGATCCTCTTCTGCTCACTCAAAACTACATCACCGATATACTCTTCTACACCTTTAGTAAATCACAACAACTTAAAACTTCTATCTCGCAACATAAAAATAGTTCATCATAATTTCATTATATAGACATTAGATTTCATGTCGGCTCAGGAATCATATTACAATTTCCTAGGTGCAGTGTATCTGGACACTCTAACATAACTCATCATAGATTGCCACCAAATATGTTGGTTAGGGATAACTCATCACGACCGGTGATAACTCATCACACAATCAGTGAAACCAGTTGCAACACTAATACCAATTAAGAGTTAACCTCTTCCAACTTATAGACCGATTGTCCTCCATTTACTTCTTCGATGGTCTTCGTTGAATCTCCAAGCTGGTGTCATGTCAATCCTGCATATATCGATTGTCTACATATACCAGTTAGACACCCTCAAAACCAATTGAACTTCACTATACATACAATACAGGTTTTGTAATACAAAGACTTAGGAGTAATACCAATTTATCTTAACTAAGATGACTAAGAAAATGTGAACATATGTGTGTGTATACATGTGCCATCAATGACAACACATGAAGTCATCCATTACAATCATCATCAAGCCAATAATATGCCCCTTTGACATTGATGGCAACACTTATAAAATTTAACAACTTTAAAACTAAGTGTGCTTACAAAAATTGTACAAACATATTTACTCTTACTCCCCCTTAAGAATACATACAAAATTTTCACAGCACATACATATTTCTACTCCCCCTTTGACAACAATGCCAAATTGGAAAGTAAAATACATATATATTATATCAAAATTTGCATAAAAAATTACTTACATATTTCTTCTCGCATCTTCTTCAAATTAGTATAGAAAAATAAAACATTAGATGTATAGGCTAGTATCATTCCTCCAATTTCAATAGCAGTCTTCAAAAGATCTTTATTCAGGGATAAAGAAATCTTCCCTGTATCAATATCTTTCATTATTTGCTCTTTTTTCTTCTTTTTGTAATTCTTCTAAGATAAAGTTTGAGCAACTTCTTCAAGGGAGTTCTGTTGGTCAGAAGCATCAGGAACCAACTGGCCAAGCTTGCCGATAGGAGTTGACAAATTTCCAATGTCAGCCTCCGGTAGAAGACTTTACAGAATCTCAATGACAGTTTGAATTGTTCCTGCTTCCTTCCTCTACTCTTTCAATATTTTCTTTTGAACTCTAGATTGCATCACTGTTGCAATCTCCATGATTTTATATGCAGTCATATTATCTACATCTATAGGCCCTTTGATGCCTATTGAGTCATCCTCTTCATCAATTTGCTTCTTTATCTTTGCTTTTTCCTTTTCATCTATTTTCTCTTCTATCTTCTCCTTTGTTTTCTCTTTCACTTCCTCCTTTTTATGTTCAGTTTCCTTCACTTAACCTCTTTCTTAGGTTCCTCTTTCTCTAAGTCTTTTTTTGTTTGTTTTTCCCGTGTATCCGTAGTAATCAGTGGTAGTTGATTTTCTACATAGTATTCTTTTTCTGGTGGTGGTTGAATATCCACACTAGACTGAATTACCGGTGCTTTGACTGCTTCCTGTGTAACAGTAATGATCGGGTGTTGTAAAGGTTCCATAACTAGTACAATAATATTAGTAATTGTATCAATTGTGTCCTGGATTTTATCAGTATCATCTACAAAGATAACCAGTAGAGAAGTAGTGTCATTATTATGCTTAATAGAATAGACAATATCTGGTGGAATAATCTCTTCTTCGTCTAGCTCCGATCGATCTCCTGTCTCTGTTTGGTCATCATTATGAGACTTTATCTGCTAATGCATCCTTTGAAAATTTCAAGCTATCTGATGAGTTTCAACTTCAACAAATTGAACCTTCCCATTCAATAACTTCAATCTTATTTCCTTAGAATGAAACTGTCCTTTGAAATTATCAAGCAATGCTAATAATCCATTTCTACATAATTCAGGAAAATATTGAATGAAAACATTATCAATAATTTCTTGATCTTGGTCAACAACCATTTTCCACTTATTTGCAAGAATATAATACAAAGAATCATAAATATCCTTTTCAATATCCTGAGGCAACCGATTGTATTGACACAAGTGGTTGATTATCTCTTGAACAATTTGTTGCTTTTGAACATCATCAAATTAATCAAAAAAAAATTTCACATTATCAAACCTATTCCTCCGTAATGTTTTCAATGTCTTCTTAAAATCAATCATAGGCTTGTAAGATAAAACATTAATAGGAATACTTGTCTTTGAAACGTCTTCTAATGGTTTGGCTTTCTTACCAGTTGCTTTCATTTTCTTGGGTTCTTCTTCAGTGTCGGTATCCTTAGATTCTGCTTGAAGAATAAGTTGCCTACCTCTCTTCTTCATTGTAGTCTACTTCGTACAATGAACTTTGGGTGATAGTTCCTTTTTTACTTGAATGCTTCTTGTCACGCGTGTACCGGTAGTCAGTGAAGATACTTGCCCAACTTTCTTCTTCTTCTCTTTGGTAGTACTGATTTCAGCAGTTGCATTTATTTGCTTGTATGTTCCCAGTCCTTTCTTCTTCTTATCCTTGGGATATGTCAAAAGGTTGTTGGCATATTTGATTAATAAGACATAGTTAACTTCATAACTCATTTCATCCATCTCATCTTCCCTGGGTTCTACGGCTTCCGTAAGACAAAAATCTCTTGTGACTGTGAAACATATCCTTTCCGAAGTGTTTTACCACATCTTCAACTAGCTTTGACCTCATGCTCATCTTATTTTGGATCTCATTAAAATATATGTTCATTGTAGTATAAAATGTGTTCTTTATAGCACTGATGTTGTTCTTGATTTGAGTTGTTACCGGTATGTCCTTTGACCATTGAATGTCACCAATTCCCAGTAAGAAATTTTGAAAATAGAAGAATAGACCAATAAATAGTTGACCAAATTTCAAATTTTGACTATTGTCTTTCTTAATTGATTGCAAGCTCAACATCAATTGGCTCCTTATAGCCTCACATAGGTCATAATCTGCATTCTCAACAATCATCCTATAAGTTGTATGCACAACAACAAATGGCACACTGTTCATCGTATTGGAATAAAATATCCTATAACCAATGACCATAGTTGCAAGTCTAACTGCGGGGTCTTTAATGTTGTTGAATAAAAATGCATGACCATTAGACGTAGTCTAAGTTTGTATAACCACGGTCTCTTTTGAAATTTTCCTCAGCTTTGGAACTTCATCAGTTTCCCAAAAACCTATCACTGCATGAATTGCTTCCTTCATGATTGTGTGTGACCTATCAAGATACATATTTTCTCCATGCACATGACTAAGAATTGTCCTAACATGTTCTTCTTTAAAATATTCAAGAAAATACTCTGCATTGTGAAAATCCTTTTCATAAACCCTAATGTACTCAAGTTTTATTTTGCCTCTTTTATCACACAAGGATTTTAGTTGAGAAAAAATTTATAGTGATCCCAAATCCTTAATTTTACAGTTAATGTATCTTGATAAATTACCTTTTATCATAGCACCATCAGGTACTTGAGATAATGCATTATATGATACCATTTTGTCTGATTCCATAGACTCCATAGGTTTAGCTGTAATCATAAGTCTCTCTACTTGCTTAGATGACAATGACCTTCTGGATAAACTCGATTTGAGAGAGATTAACAAAATAATATCTTAATTCCTCCGCCCTACCAAGGTTTCTGGTTGATCTCTCAAATGTACACCCATTTCACCTTTATTAATCTTTGAATCCAATTCAATCTTTTGATTCACAACACAAATCCTTCTACAATCAGCTAGCAATTCTCTTTTTCGCTCAGTAGGTGCTCAAGAACTCTCTTTTGAATGCAATTAGGATAAAAATAACATAGTAAAACTCTCTTTTATAAACTTACCCGCTGTATTAATTTCTCAATTGATAGGGTAACAAACCCTAATATATCACTTAACAAAACATCCCAATACTAACAAGTATATAACCGGTTGACAATCTTTTAAAAAACTGATAGACAAAGATATCAAGAATTATCACAAAACAACTCAAAATGCAAAACTCTCTTACCACACATTCTTCAAGGGGTTCAGAACCAGATTTACTGCTATGCTCCCCTTAGACCTGTTTGAAAGGTTTAGTTCTCTAGTGCAGGATTCTCCACATTAGGTGAAGGGTTAGATTCTTCTCTAGGCTTGTCCTCACTCTTCTTTTTCTAGATTATGTTCATCTCCTCTTGGGTTTCCTTAGCATTGACCTTTTGCTTACCTTTTTTATCTTTAGAGTGGTTGACCAGTTTTCTCTTCCTAGTTCTAAAGAACTTTGTCATGTGTCTCAGTTTGTGACAATGATAGCAAGTCATTCCAGATGATCTCCAAAGTCCTGCATTACCTCTTCCAGTTCTCCTTTTACAATTCATAGCCACATGACCATAATTATTACAAATAGTGCAAATCACATTAGTTAAACTTTCCTTTTCAAATGGACTAAACCGGTTGACATAGGTTTTCTACCTGTTCATGTTTCCCTGGTTATCATAGGTTCTTCTCCAATCACCATTAGGTCTTGGATTTATTTGAGGTGTCGGATTGTTTGCTCCATATCTGCATTCAACTGATCTATGTCCATACATGTTGCATGTAAAACAGTGACCTTTAAATATCCTAGATACATACCTAGCATTTGCATTATATCCTGTATTCTCATTAGGTCTGCTTCTACACACATTAGCAGTATGTCTAGGTTTGTGACAGATAAAAAAAATGAGTTTAAAATCTTTCTTACCAGTAGGCTTGTTACCCTTAGGATTTGTTTTACCATCGTCCATGTTGCTCTTGGTACCGGAAGATTCTCCTTTCTCAAATGTATTGAACACTAGTCCAGATGTGTCACCTTTCATCCTTTGACATTGGATCTACTCAACCAGCATAGTAAAACTCTTATTGAACTTTTCTAGCTTTCCATTAGCCTTAGTGAGCTCTTTGGTAAAATCTTCATTGTGTTTTGTCAGAGTCTATCTTAGAGATGTTGCAATTTCAAGATGTAGTTGCAAAGACTCATTTTCCTTCTCTCCATGCCAATGCTCATGCAAAGTTGCATTCTCCTTCTTGATCTTAGCAATCTCATGATCTCTTTCTTTGATTAGGTCTTCAGCTACCCTTCTTGCTTCAATCTCTTGGCTCACATGGATTGTTAGGGCTTCTAGCTCTCTCCTGAGATTTAGCTTTTCAACATTTAGTTTTTCAATTTCTTTAGCAAATGCATCAATGTTAGCTTCATCTGAAGAACTATTATCAGATATCTCTAATAGTTGCATAGTCAGCTCTCTCCTTTTGACTTGTGAAGCTTTAAATCTGACCCTTAGGGTTTCAAGATCTTCCTTGGTAGCATCAAGCACTATAGCCATCTCTAGATTAACTCATATCCCCCATGGTGGCTTTAGGGTTTCCTTCCAAGCAATTAATCCTTAAGAAAGTTTGGCTCTGATACCAATTGATAGACTTATAAAACATTGAGAGGGGAGGTCAATCAGTGACAACAAAAACAATACCACTTTAAATATAGACTGGTAAAGATACTTAACTGGTTTACTTAATACTATGCATGTAATCCAAAATGATATTAAAAAATCCGCAACAAGTAAAACATCCACCATAACACAAGTGTTTATACGTGGAAAACCCAACTAGGAAAAACCATGGTGAGATGGGACTCACAAGTTAACTATCTGCAGTAATAGGTAACTGATTAGTTAAGGTCTACAAAGTGCTCTGCTAGGAGCGAATCATGTTAAACATCCCAAATCTTTGTTAGGAGCTATACCCTGTTCAAGGTAGTATCCTGTTAGGAGTAACCTTGATAGAGGATTTTAAACCCAAACTAATGGATCACCTTGTTAGAGGATTTATACAATGAAGCTTGTTAGAGCTTACTCGGTTAGGGGATATGACTTTTGTAGTGATTAGAAAACAACAGGTAGTGTGATCTAGAAGTAGCACAAATTTATTGAATAGATTCTCTTCTGCTCACTCAAATCTACATCATTGACATACTTTGCTACGCCTTCAATAAATTGCAATAACTTAACACTTCTATCTCACATCATAAAAATAGTTCATTATAATGCCATTATATAGACATTAGATTTCATGTCGGCTCAGGAATCATATCACAATTTCCTAGGTGCAGTTTATCTAGACAATCTAACATAACACATCACAGATTGCCACAAAATCTATCAGTCAAGAATAACTCATCACGACCAGTGATAACTAATCACACAATCAGTGAAACCGGTTGGAACATTGATACTGGTTAAGAGTTAAACTCTTCCAACTTATAGACTGATTGTCCTCCATTTGCTTCTTTGATGGTCTCCGCTGAATCTCCAAGCTGGTGTCATACCATTCTTGCATATACCGGTTGTCTACATATACCGATTAGACACCCTCAAAACTGATTGAACTTCACTATACATACAATACTAGTTTTGCAATACAAAGACTTAGGAGTAATACTGATTTATCTTAACTAAGATGACTAAGACAATGTGAACATTTGTGTGTGTAAACATGTGCCATCAATGACAACACATGAAGTCATCCATTACAATCATCATAAAGCCAACAATAATGCTAGTGCAATTTATCAAAATTCTATGATTCCTATCTTTCATTGTTATATGCATAAAACTGTAGAAGATTATGTCAATGATATCTTAGCCAAATCTATTTTGCACCAAGATCATGTCAAAATAATTTGTCAATTATTTGAATCTATTTGTAAATATAACATGCACTTGAATCTTCAAAAGTATTTTTTTGGTGTTGATAGTGGAAAACTATTAGGATTCACTATTTAACATCATGGAATTGAGCTACATACATAGAAAATTGATGTCACAATTGACATGCTACCTCCTTGAAATATTTCTTAACTTTATGGATTACAAGGAAAGGTTTAGGCCATTGGTAGATTTATTTCACAACTCATTGATCGAGCCTTTCCTTTCATCCAATTTCTTGAAAAGGATAGTGCTTGTAAATGGAATGTATATTGTTAAAATCTGTTTGATGATTTAAAATGTTATCTAACCAATCCTCATATCTTACAACCTTTCATTCATAATAGTCCTTTTCTTCTCTATATTGCTACTTCTTATAATGCTCTTGTGGCCTCACTAGCACAACATTATAATGATATTAAATAACATCGTAGGTATTAGATAAACCACTCTTTATTATAATATGAGGTCTCATATGCGACAATTTAGAAACAATTTCTTGTTGTTATATTCAATACCTAATGATGGAAATAAATATTATGAAATATTTTTAACCTCACTAATCCTAATGCTTTGAACCTTTTGATTATACTATAGATTTTTATAATAAAATTTTGTTTGATTATTCCCCATCATCTTTATTTAGTCTATGCTCTTTTATGACATTTGATTATCATTAGTTGATTTAATTCAATTTGTATGAGCCTTATTATTAGCATTGGGTATGGTTGTATTATCATTTAAGAAGGAATTGATAGGGCTTTTATTGAATTCATTCTCTACCTTTACAAATTCCTTTGGACTGAAGCAAAAATACCACCAAATATATTTCCTTCTAACATGTTTGCTAAGTAGTGCTTTCTCTTCGTCCACAATATTTATGAAATCCATTGTGTAGTCTTTTCTCTACTATAGGGGCACTTAATGGAATTATTTACTATTTCTAACGAGTATATGAGCATAGTATAAATGGAGGCTAGCTCATTCCTTTAAAATAATATCTTTCTTTATTCAATATTGTGGTTCCTCCTCTTTCCTTTAACTATTTACAAAGGAGACAATACCTTTGAACTAGCAAATTTGTATCCCCATTCCCAGGTTAGAATATCTAATGTTAGTGGTGATCACTTGAGAAATTTAGAGTAAAACATGTTGAATCACTTTCTACAAGATTGAGGAATTTATTTGGAATATAATTGGAGAATATTTCATGTAGACGACTTCTCCTTATCCCCTTTTCTTGTCACAAACGACCTCTTGTTTCTTGTCAAATACAATGGATGTGCTTTGCATATATCGAGTTGTTGTGTATCTGGTGATGGATTTTATTAGTGAAAGCCTCATCCCAAGCCTGACTCTCTACAACAACATGAAAGAATTTGACCTACACATTATGGATTTAAAATTTCACACAAAACATAAATTTGATTTAACACACAAAAAACTATTATTTATTTAATATCTACTATATCATGATTTGTCACCATATAGAGGTATGCACAAACAATATAAGAAGGCAATATTTTATCGAGTTTTTGTCTCCAGAAGCACACCAGTTCACTCCATCACCAATAAAGAAACTTCTAAAACATGGTAAATTTTATCTATGAAAATTTACCAAAACCACTAAAAACAAAATTAGAATCTCTACTTAAAAACTCCAACTACATAATTAAAATTATTAATTCTATTTCTAGTTGAATGCTTGCATCACTATTCAACATTCTCCCCCTTGATGCTAAGAAGACTCATATATCGAATCTTTTGTAACTCACCATGTAAAATTTCCATCACTATTATACTAGGTCTTAGAGACCCACAAGGCACACTTCTTATAGAAGTACCAATCTCTCTCCTTTATGAGATATCACAAGGTTTTCCTCTATTATCTTTAACAAAGATAAAACTCATGACACTTCATTTGCACATAATTGTTCTTGTTGGTTGTCATTGCACACTACTAAAAGATCTATGCCAGGGTTAAACAATCTGGGCTTTGATCTCAACTTGACAATCATTTCTTGTTGGTTGCCACTAATTTTCTAAAAGGATGTCATCTCATGTTGCACTTTTTGCAACATAATATACCCCATACGTAGACTTTTGTCATATGCAGACCTCATTTCTAATGTGGGCAAGGTCATCCCACAACACCCCATCTTCAATCACCTTTCTCATATATTAGTGGCATGGTTCCTAACCATTGCTTGTGCATCCCTTTTCTTGATACTATTCATACTTTATTTTACTCATCCTTTGTACTACCAATAATTTTATCAATGTAGTTATTGAACTACCCACTCAGGTTTTTTACATGAACCTCTTAGTACAACAATCAAATACCAGCAAATATCAACAATCTTACTTCTACAATTAAAATTAGACTCAACTGCCATCAACAACCTTAAATTTTTCAATCTTTAAACATAGACAAAACTTCTCTAAATGAGATAAATCCATAATTTTATCTCACAAACACACCTAGTAGATTCTTAGAAGGTCACATTCGTAATCTTGGGCCCTCACATGAGAGAGTTAGGTCCAAACCCACTCTGATACAACTTTGTAGATTTAAAATTAGACACGAAACACAAATTCAATTTAACACACACATAAATTTTATTTATTCAATATCTATTACAGCATGATTTATCTCCATACAGAGGTTGCATTTTTAATTGCAAAAATAATACAAGAAGGCAACATTTTATAGATTGCACACTCTAAAAGCCCAATAGTTCACTCCATCACCAATAAAGAAAGTTATAAAATATGGTAATTTCCATCTATGAAAATTTATCTAAACCATTAAAAAATGATTTAGAATATCTACCTAAAAAAATCCAACTGCATAATTTAAATTAGTAATTCCATTTCTAGTTGCACGTTTGAATCACTATCCAAGTCACTCAGGTGATTATCTGCTTCGTGACTTCTCTAATTCTTTTCTTTAGAGGAAATCTTGTTTTTGATATGTTTGTATTAAATTCAAAAGAGCCTTGTTTGAGCTAGATGAATCTTTTATAAAAGTTTATTTCTATCGACAAATAAGATTTGGGCATCCATTTCTATGATTAGATAGTGGAAATGCATAGAAAATGGGCTTCTCTGATGCAACATGTTTCTCACCCCCTTATGAAATGCCATTCCAACATGGGTGATCAATTAGCCACACAAAAACCTGCTTTGTATAAGGTTGCTCTATTGCTAGGGGTATATAATTTTCTAGACCTATTTGAAAAAATCTTTTACTTTTTGGCTTTGCGGATATTATGTAGCTCAAATTGTTTCAAATCTTTCTATTTTGTGCTAGATAGTCATTCACTAGGCTCGTGTGAGAAGATTTGGTTATCCTTTACCCTCATTGTTTCCTATTTTGGACAAAATATTTTTAGCATTTGTTCCTATCATCTTTTTTTATTAAGGCAATGCAATAATATTCATTAAACAATCTCATGCTCATACTGTGTATCTATTTATATATATTAATATAGTTTTAGGCCCCTATGCCTTATATTAAAAAAAAAAATCCATTTAATTAAACCGTTTAATAAAGATAAGCATTCTAGTCCAAAAATAAATCATAAATAAAATGAAATTTAAAATTTAAAATTTAAAGGAATGAAGGAAAAATATTTTAATGAAAAATAAAATTAAAAATTATAGACCATTAACTTTTTACTAATAAATATTTGTCAATTGGCTAATAGTTCATATTCTAAGGTGACTTGAATGGCCACACTTTTACAAAATTAAATGTTAGTTTTATTTAGATTTTCAAAATATATATTTTACTAAAAAAATTACTAAAAACATTTCCATAATATTCGATAATCTAAGCATTGTCTAAATTTTAAAACTTATTGTCAAAATATAAATTAATTCATGAATAATATATCACAATTATTATTTATTTTAGGGTGATATTAATATCTTTATTCATCACATAGTTAAAAATTACTACATGGAGGCTATCACCATCTTGAATGCTATGGAGAGAGGTTTCATTCATGGCTGGAAAAGGATTGTTTGTGAGTATGATTTAGAAGTGGTGGCAAATTTTTTAAGAAGTAGTGGTTGGATGATATGGTTATTTGATAGATTCTAATATTGAGTAGGTCTTTAGAATATATTATCTTTTCTCATATTTCTTAAGGGTGGAATAGAATAGACAACTGTCTGGCCAAACAAGCATCTAATTGAAGGGAGGGGTGGGATATTGAAGATAGGGGATATTTGCATTAGGATTTTTCTCACATGTTGCAGAAATTAGTTGTAGAGGATAGGCTTGTGCAATTATATGTTCTTTACTAGGATTTTGGCCCTTCTTGATTTGAAATTATCTCTATGTAATAGTTTTTTACCCATTTCATAAAAGGAAAAAAAGATCTTTATTTGCCACCATTGATCTAAAATATAATTTATGGTCTCTTGTTGTATTCCATAAAAAAACATGTTCTCGCAATTTATAATTCTCATTGGGCCTAAAATTTCATTCAGGTCATTGACTTAAATTGAGATCAATGGTGTAAATATAATTTTGGGCCTATGAGAATTTCAAACTATAGGTACATTCTACTTCAAAAAATATGATGAAGGTTTTCGTCAATATTTTATAATTTATTGTAGAAATCTAAATTAATTCGCTAATAATAGATCAAAATTATTAGTTACTTTAGGGTTATCAACAATATTTAGTTGCCACCATCGATTAAAAATATAACCTAATGATCTTCATTTGAATTCCATGAGGTAAAATGTACCTACAAGTAGTAATGCTCGAGGGAGTTGAAACTGCTTTTGAATTGTTGACCTCAATGAAAATCAATAGTCTAAAAGCAATTTTTGGCCCCGTGAGTATTACAAATTGTTGGTACATTTTATCTCTCAAAATATAAAGAGGGTTATCAAATTATTTTAAACTAATGGTGGAAACTAAATAAAGTAGAGTCTACCCCTTAAACTCATTAATGATTTCCACCATTAGGCCTCTACTTTTCTATAAAAAACTATTTTTTTTAAATGAAAGGATTTGCAATAGTAATTAATGCATACTCTTATTATTTTCTAAGATTTGACAATATTTTCTACCAAAAAAAATGATGTTAAAAAATTCACCAATAAAATTAATATTTTTGTTTTAAAAAAGGAAAGATTTACCAATAATAATTATCTTTTGTTAAATTAAAAATTAAATATTCGCCAAAATTTAAAACAATATTTTGAAATAATTTGAACCTAAAACTTTAATTCTATACTAATATCTAAAATTACATTTTTAGATAAATTTATCTAAAGATACATGTTGTATAAAATTCATAGTATAAATATTTACAATTGTATCAACCTATTTAGGGCACACATAATCTTTTATTTATGATCACATAGCCTGATTTTTCATTCGGTAAGCGAAATTGCCTTTTCACAAAATGGACTAGAATAAGTTTTTTGAGCAATAAGATCTTGAATGAAAATGAAAGAATCTTTTAAATAAACCATGGTTTAAAATATATTAGAAATAATGAAATTGACTTGTAGTTGCATGTGATTCTGTGAACAACATTCTTTCCATGAAATTTGAATATTCAATGGGAAGATAGGATTATGCTTTCTCATAAATAAATTAAAATAAATTTCGTTGGTGTTTATTTTGAAATGACATTAATAAGCCCATAGCTTGATTGAGAGAAAACAAACAAAGCAAGAATAAAGAATTTGGCAACCACTCATGTTTACTACTCTGATTATTGAGCTCCTTCTAAAGCCTCTTACAATAAGTTTGAAAACATTCTTAAAGACTCTCTTTTTCCCTCATCTATAGACCACCATGGCTTTCATAGAGTGGTTTGGGATTTTTGTTGCCTCCTTCAAGATTTTGTTGGCATTGAACTTCTTTCTACTCAATGAGAGGGCCTTTCTTTGTATGTCAAATACATTATACAAGCCATTTATAGTAATAAAACCTAGAAAATTCTTCTTTACAACTGCTTTCCTTTAGGTTTCCTATTAACATGCCTTCTTGGAAGGGGTTTGACTTTCAAACCCTTCTCACTATGAAAGATGTTATGCAAATAATAGATACTTTTGTGGCCAGAAGCATTTGGCGTGCTTGAGAAGCCATCAAACCTTGGCTTTGGTGGGATGGATCATGTTTTAGAGATGGTTTCTCATTCAACTAGCATAAAATTTGGTGGTCTCCACTCATTCAGATTAAGGGGATCCCCTTGCAAATGGTGCTTGGAAATTGTGTTCTATGCTTTGGGATATGGTGTGAATGTTGTGGAAGATATGGACATATTAGTGGTAACTATTTTATAAGGTTTGGGATGTACAACCGAAGATCAAGGAGAAATCCTGGTATGGCATGTTTTCATTGTCACAAAGTGGGACACTTAGCTGGAGATTGTAGAGATCAACCTAGAAAAGACACTGAGGAAACAAAAGAAAAATTAAAGATGATTTGGAAAAAGAAGGAAATTGTGTCAAATGAAGAAAGCACCTTACCTACCAAGTTAGGTGCTCCTATTCCAAATCAATCGGTAAAGGTATGAAGGGACTGCATTCTCCGAAGGTTAAAATCTTAACAATTCCTATTATATTATGTACTAAATTCAAAATCTGCATAGTTAAGATGTATTAGTAAGTTTGAAATTCTATCAAAGTCTTTTGAAGCACTTTATAGGAAACTTGTCAAGTCAGTGAAAATAGGAAGTCTGTCAAGTCGGTAAATGAAGGAAGTTTGGTTACTTGGTTAAAATGAAAAAAGGAGAGTAAATCAGTTAAAGAGGAACCAAGTGCATTTAATGTTTTTGATCTAACTCACACGGAGCCTGATAAGGTATTTAGTGTACTTAAAAGCATTTTCACGGTCATTTACACTTACCAAGTTTTCGAGAAAGCAAAGCAAGCGATTCAAAGGCAATCAAACCTCCTACAAAGCAAATTCAAGGTATTTACATCAAATCTCAACAAATTGTTAAGATGGTTTACTGAGCGTATCTAGTTGCCATTATCTGCTAAGTATAAAGCGTCTGTCATTTGAAATCCTGAAACCCTAAGGACTCTTTGTTAGTTTTTTATCTGAAATCTTCAAATGGCGCCCAAGATCCAAGATGCCATAGTTGTCAAGAATGTAGAGAAGCCCTCACTAAAATACTCTTTGACTCCCAAAGTTGCTTCTGAACTAGATGACAAAACCGCCTTTTCACTCATCCCGGACAGAGTGTTACTAGTCGAAGATGTGAGATTCTTCACCAAATGTCGTGTTGAAGAACTTAATCATGTTGAAATCAGAGACACCTATGATGAGCTATGTACTAATGGTATATTGAACAACAAGTATGAGCACATCAAAGTCAAGGGATTAACTGAAGCCCTAACCTATCTTTGTGTGTTCAAACCCCAGTGGGTCAAGTTTGTTCTGAGTAGAGTTCATGATGATTTCATGTGGCTAGAAGAACAACCATTAAAGATAACCAAGGAAATCATTCATCTGATTACTGGTTACCCTATCTATGATCATGCCCGAGCCCAGAAGATGATATCACAGAAGGAATTGATCAGTTTAACTGGAAAGGAATCTAATTGCAGAGGATTGAAACTGAATAATGTAACTGATGAAGAACTAAAATTTGCCATTAGAGTAATGGGTTACTATTTCTTCCAATTGGCAAGGGAAAACAGTGTTCCCTATGCAGTAGTAGACTTGGCTTACAAAATTGTGAAAAAGGAAATGAAAATTGACCTATGCGAGGTATTGCTGAAGAACTTATTTGAAAATCTGAACACCATCAGGAAGCCGAAGAAGAACAACTTGGCTAATACTCTAAATTTTGGATCACTACTGGTATGCATGTTCTTCTACTTTGAAAAATTCTTTCCATTAGTCAGTAAAGTTGTTTGGAAGCTACACCGACCAATCACCCATCAGATTAATGACTTCATTAAGAAGCTAGGAGATAATTTCAATGATATCATGGATGATTACTTCAGTAAATTTCAAGAGAAAATGCATAATAGTTATAGGATACCACCCCAGCTAGTAGAGAAATACAAAAATGATATATGTTTTGAAGTTGACACCGATTACTGTTATGTGAATGCTATGGAACCGAGGACTCAATCTTTGTCACCAATGGGTTACAAGATTGATTTTGAGATCACAAAATAGCAAATTGATGCATTTCTTACATTGCCCAGACATGCTACCGAGCTAAGGTATGGTACCTATGAGGAAGTAAAGGAAAAGGTAAAGATGAATATTGTAGTACCCAAAGCTACAAGAAAGGCAGCAAAGATGATTAAGGCATTGTCTGAGAAATTTAGAGAAGACTCTTCCTCTACACCTGTCAAAGGCACCATTGCCATTACCGAAGAGGAATCTGAAGCCCAAGAGGTAGCTATAACACTGAGCACTGAATTGCCTAAGGGTAAAGTGTTAAAGAGAAAGAAACAGGACACATCAAAAGTCTCACCGACTCCACCTCCAGTAAAGCGACCTAACACTAGAGCATCTGTAGCTTCATCGAGTAAGAAGACAAAGAGTGTTACTGTTCCCAAGTTAACAAAGACATACAAGAAATCTACTCGGAGACTCATTTTGGCAAAAGAGTCTAGTGATACCGAATCAGAGGATGCAAGCAAATTCCAGATTGTCAAGAGCAAGAAGGTAAATGTACATAGTGTTGATCACTTCTGTGCTAATCTAAAAGAATATGGAGGATTTGGAGGATTTAGATATGTTAAGTACGAAACCAAGAACAATGATGAAAAGAGACAAATTGAAGAAGCTATCATCTGCACACTTCTAAAGTTCTGGTTAGCTCCATTGGAACTAGCTAAGTCACTTCCAAGTGAACTATATCTACATATTGATAATAGGTGGAAGTATGCAATGGACTCAGAGAAACAAATCAGAGAAAGAAGTCTAGTCCATCTCTTTCCTGATATGTCAGTAGCTAAAATAAACATCTAACAACCTACAATTCAAATTTTCTTGTCAAACAAAGAGCCTTAAAAATGATGAATGGCTATATATTGACATAGAAAATGAGACAAAAGAAAAGTGGTAGGAAATCTTTTAAATCATGGATGCCGGTGAGCAAGCTATAGTTGAAATCATTGATGTCACCAAGCATGATCCTGATGTCACCGAGCAAGGTCCTGATGCTACCAAACAAGACCCTACTAACACCATTCAAATAGATGAAGATGTCATGGATTCAGAGGCCCCAGACTAGGAAATGATAGAAGGCACTGCATATGCAAAACTTGTATCTAGTGAATTAGTCTTGGAACAAGTTTAGCCTTATCCACCAGTCAAGCAACCTGTCTCAACCGAAACTCCTCGGAATACAGATCAAGGCACTAAAGGTCACAAATCTCCAACAAGAGAAGGTACTACTCAAGAGAAGACATCTCAAGCATCTTCTGGTACTGAGAATGTTGCAACTGAGACACCAAGTACCGAGACACTGAAGGACTCTATAGAGGCTAAAGGAACCGATCAAAGTGTTGCCTCTATTGAGCAACCTATCGAGGGTAATCAAGCCTCACAAGCAATTGTCTTAGTTCCATTGGTGAAAGGTAAAGAAAAGAAAGTGAAGAAGCATAGTTTTAAAGTTGATTTGTCAAAACTAATAGTGTTGCCCAATGTAGACATAGAAAAATTAAAGGGGAAAGCACTCAATGATTTCGATGAACTATGCGAAGCAAAGGCCGAACAAGAGAAGCAAATGGCCATTCAAAAGAAAAATAAAGTACTTCAGAAGGTAAAAGAACTCCTAATAGATATGCTACCTGAAGCTACAGTATCAACAGATGTAGCCATCCACATTCAACTGGATGAACTCCTAACAAAGATAGAGACATCTGGAGTAGATGCATCAGAGTATTTGAGCAAGCTGAAAGACAAAGAGCTCACTGCCAAAATGATAGAAGAGGTACAAAAAGCTATAGCTATTGGCAAAGTTAAACTTGTCAAATTTATTGCTGAGTTGACTCCTCAACTCAAGCATATTCATTATTTATTTCAGAAACTCTGCACATTTTCTTTATTCATTAAAGACATTAGAATAAAACAAAGGCAATTGAGAAAGAGATCACCGATCTCTCAAATAAGTTGACCACCAAGCCAAATTCAATTCAGAATTTTTATACAAAGCTTCAACAGCTCATGGCTCCACAATTGGACTTAAGAAATGAAGAACACAAGATCAGGATGGACGTAATGACACTTCAGACATTATTCCTTCCACATCTTTCATCAGTCCAATAACAGATCAACCGAGCCACATACTTATCTACTACTCAAGAGGGAAGCACTCTAGATGGCTTAATATCACTATTGGCTGATATTCAAGCACAAAATTCTTTAATGGACAGTGTAAAGGATGCACTCTTTGTCGCTCTCACCGATGCCCAAACCAAGTACAAATCCATTTTTGACCAGTTACTGCCCCCGAATGGAAATTAAGTTTTTGATGTTTGTCGAAAAGGCGAAGTGATACCATATATTTGGGGAGTAATATGATACAATCTTGGGGGAGCGATACAATATATTAGGGGAGTTCTACAGTTTTGATACAGTATTGAGAGAATGATATAGTATTCAAAGTATAGTATACAGGGGGAGTATCCAAGAGCAGTATACAGAATAGTAAGCAAAGCATAGAAGAACAGATCACCAAGCATGCAAAATCAGAGTTATGTATAATATATTGACAAGGGGAGTATATCTGATATATTATTTTATTGACTATTGTATATACTGTCAGTATAGTCATTTTGCAAAGTATATAGATTTTTGAGCTATAACTTTGAAAGTAGTTTTTGTCAAACATCTCAACTAATGTCAAAAGGGGAGATTGTTACTACTTATCAAATTGCCATTAGTTTTATGTCAAAGTTATACTATATACTCTAGTCGGTTATCTATTACTGAAATATTCAGTCGGTATGTACAATCTAGTCGGTTACAAAAGAAAGCAGTCACAGAACACAGTATACACTGAGCTGTCTACCGAGTATCTTTACATGTTTATCAAGCAACAAAGATGACACACCGAGTTGATTTACACCGAGTGAAATGTGTTACCAGATTCATTGAACCTGGACATGCACATGAAAACGTGTTACAAGATCGAGGCACATCTAACCGTTATTACATTAGAAATTGCACTTAAAGATTGTGTATGATTTTGAGGTTATCTAACCAATGAAATATTTTGCATGGTTATTCATTCAATAAATCGTGTTTGTAAGATCGAAGCAATGAATTGGATCACCATCATAAGAGATCTATTTATACAGCATGAGTTAAGATTTAAAGGTGTGTGCATGAGTGGAAGAAGACTATTATAGAGACACAGAGGTCACGGAGAAGGTTTTTAGAGAACAGTCGAAGAACAGAGTAAATAGAAGGGTTTACCAAGTTACTATATGGGTTACTGAGGTATGCTATAAGAAAGGTAATCTATTCTGAGCACATAGAATCTTCTATAACATTCCATATGTAAAGTTGCAAATATTTGTAATGATTTTATTGTAATATTGTGAAGTTGAAAGAGAAACCTTTAACAGGGTAAAAGACTCTAATCAAGTCTATAAATTGTAAAGCCTCTAACTAGGTGCAACATTTAGGTGAAGTGTTGTAAAATCCTTTAGCAAGGTAGATCTAACAGATCTTGTTACTCCTAACAGGGTAAGCTATCAGAAATAGCTAAACATGTAGCTCTAATCAAGCACTCTTTATTATTGCAGTAGTGAAGTTGTGGGTGCCATCCCCACCGTAGTTTTTCTCTCTAACCAAGAGTTTCTGCGTATCAAAAATATATGTGTTATGGAGTGAATCATGTATGATTGTTATCTATAGTTTTAGTTTTATATTATGTTACTGCACTATTCGGTTTATGCATAATAGTAAAGATATTGTTGAAGAAATGTTTTGAAGTACTGATTCACCCCTCCCCTCTCAGTACATTAGCTTTCCATATTGGGCCTAACAAGTATATAATAGTTATGAAAAATTATTGGCAAGTTAGTCTACATGATGTCAATAAAAAATTTAAAAATGATGACCATCTTAATAGTATTTTATGTTAATGTGATATCATTTTTTTGAAAAATATTTTGATTTGTTGTTAATTTAATAATGCTAGTTATAATCTATTTAATAACTTTTATTTTCTTTTTTCTCTCAACATGCCTATAGTTAGTTTAAAATCACAAAGGATGACATATAAAATAAATCCCTTTATTTATCTATGTATTCCCAAATGAAAACTAGAATTATGTTTATATTCTAAGCTATATGCATGTTTAAACCTATCGCTTTAAGTATTTATTGTATTACATTTATTTTATCTTGAAACAATGCTTAGTATCTTAAATTGTAATGATTTAAAATTATAATTATTGAGTTTAATTTCACACTCTTTTAGAGAACATTTTAGTCTTTCTTGTTTCTCTATCAATTATAGGACCATTTCTATCCTTAAATTAATATTTATCTCCATAATATAAGTCCAATTCTTATTTTGAAGCATTAGCACATTCCTATTTGGGCCCTTATTTAAAGTGCATTCTTTCTATTATATCATTTGAAATATATATGGGTCCTATTTCATTTCAAAATTTAAAGCACATTTTCAAGCACTTAAATGATATCAATCCTAATATAAGTTATAGATCCAATATCAAGGCCCTGTTATCTCACTTCCCTTAAAATTAAAGAATGTTTTTTGTTAGGACTATGGCTATTGTTTCCATAGTGTAGTCCAATTCTTCACTAAAATTTTGGGAGAGTAAAGTGTGAGCCTTGGAATTTCTATATCTACTCTCAATGTTAGGATACGACCATAAAAAGTTTATCATTTATTAGTTAGAATCTTGTAATTTATATAAAATAAATTTATCTTTTCTCATTTGTGATATGTAATTATATACTTATGATGCGAAACTAATTCCTGATATGAGTCCACAAATCTACAAATTAAAGCAAAAATTAACAACATCATGTCTTCATCAATATTTATACAGCATGATGGAAACTTCAAGAAATGTTGCAGGATGATAGAGAGATTGACTATTGATTGGCTTGTACCTCTCCCTAAGGGGTTGAGAATGATGTCATGTCATCATTACAATTCTATTGTTTAACTTCAAATTATCTTTTTGTCATTGAGCTATGTGAGTCATCCATTCTTGAGTTAATTGATGCATCACCTTGGATTCTTTCATTTAGGGTTTAATCCAAGGATACTTGAGTAGAACTCTTATTTATTTTTATATATTTATGCTTGCCACAATATTAGACAAACTTCAAGTTCAAATCTCACATAATTATTTTCAAATTCAACTTTTTTATTCATGGAGGTGGAAACTACCAAAATGGGGACTTAACTGAGGGAAGCTCCTATATAGTCACAACTCCAAATTTTCTCTATTGTGCACATTCAAATATAGGTCTATGATAGAGTTTGAACACACATAAATTTTTTAGGACCCAAAAACATAATCAATTTGCAAATTTTATTAGAAAACATCTAGACAGTAACAACTATTTTCTTATTCCTCCAAGATTGGGACACCTAACACTATAGTCCTCCCCATTTAGATTGTTATTTAAGAGAAAGATAGTACGGACTATCAAAGTTTTAGATTTGGACTCCATATTCATCAGATTATCATTTAGGACTAGGGCACCTAGCAAGAGTCTACACTAAGTTTCAACTCTGCTCTTTATCACAAGTGTATATTCAACTCTCTATTCTATTTTTGTATTACTTTATCATTTTAGTTTTTGTATTATACATTGTTTTTGTTTATGCGCTTATTTACACATCATTAGGCCTAGTTTGTCTACATTTTGAATCCAAAAAGAAATGTTTCAAATGATAGGAATAAAACCCAAGGGTTGTTTGACTCTCCTTTACTAAGAGTTTGTCATGCATATACCCACTTTTCTAGTTTGTATTCCAATGTTTACTGAAAGAGGGTTTGGTCATATTTGAATTGATATCTAGGTTTTCCATCTCTTTTTCATCAAAACCATTTTGGTAAAGTCAACATGCTTGCATAATTTTTTATTCCTATGTTCATTTCCATTTCATTTAATAAAAAATAAATTAAAAAAATCTTAATATGTATGTATTTCTATATCTTTCATTCTATATGTTTATATTATATTTACATTTTGAATTCTTTGTTTCACTATATTATATTATTTCATTATAATAGTTAGAATATTTTTTATTTTAGTAGATTAGAAAGAAAAAATAAAAAAATAGTCCCTTTCATGGAGAGTGTAAGCTATCCAACCATGTTGGATTACAATAGTTTAATACCTTCAATGAGCCTTTTAGTAGTGATGAATATGATATCTTAGATGGATCCTTGATGACTTCATCGGTATTGTGTTATCCACTATGACTCCTAAACTAACATTTTTCCAAAGACTAAAATGAATATGATACATGTGACTAGTTATAAGAATGAATTTGAGAAGCCTAAGATTGTTTTCCATCTTCATCCTAATGTTCCCCAACATCAAAATAAACCAATTATTATTGTTATAGGTGGTAGAAGTCCTTTTTCCATCTTGAATTATGTAAAACATATCACCCAAAGAGATGAGATAGATCAACAACATACTTTATCATGTAGTTTCTCACACATACAATACAAGAAATAATAAGGGAGACAATCTTATAAAATTTGTTCCCTTTCCTTCTCTTGATGATTCTCAAACATTGCTTCCTCCTACACCTCATTTTACTCAATATCTTGGAAAGGTCTATATTTTGTTGAACAAAGTCATTCTACTCTAGCAAAGATATCTCTTTATTAGTTGCTTCAAACTTCACCTAGATTTCATGGGATGCTCAAAGAAGATTCGCTAAATATAGTTTCTCCAAATTCTAAATTAGATATGCTGATGTAAAAAACTTGTTTGAATATATTCATGCAGCTAAAATGGATATTGTGTTTTCCTAATATGAGTTACTTTCTCTACAAATTCAAAACCAATGTCGTCCTCTTAGATTTTTTTACATTATTGATGGTACTACAATAAGATAAACTTTAGTGAATAATGGATCAATTATTAATGTGTGTAACATTGACTTGTGGCATAAAATCAAAGTATATTCTTATCTCAATCAACCCGATTCTCTTTCTATTAGTAGCTTTATTAATGTTTATAGATAATAATTAGGTAACATTACATTTCCTATTAAGATGGTTCCTATCATTTTACATGTACACCTATCCATGTCATGTGAAATACCCTCACCTATAATCATCTTCTAGGTAGACCTTGAGTTCATTCAATGCAAGTGTTTTCTTCAACTCTTCATCACAACCTCTAGTTATTTACAAAAATAAGACGCATACATTAGAGGGTGATAATAACTTACATAGGTTTTCACAAACCAAAGTTGTGTCTAAATATGCTTTAAATTATTATATTCCTTTTCCAATCCAAAAAAAAAACACTATATCCTATTGAAGATACTTCTTCACCTAAAGAGATACTATAAGAGGATGACTAGGGCTCATTGGATTTTACAACTTCCTTTGTGGGACAATATAAAATCACAGTATTAGAACCAAAAAAAAAGAGGATGACATGGAGGTACCTACAAAAGATTTAACTTTTTTTAAGCAAATAAAAAACAATTTTGTGGCCACTTCCACTTCAACTAATTATTCTTGTTCTACTTCAACTAATTATTCTTGTTCTACTTCAACTAAGTCATTTAGTTATTCTTCCCATGACATTAATATGTATAAGGCGCCACCATATCTTTAAAAATAACATCTCTTTATGGTATTTATTTCCATATATTAGCTATGAGAAAATATAAAGACAATAGTTGTGGTGCAAATGAATAAGGTATTAAAGTCCCTTTAGAAAATTACATGCATGAAGATTCGTTTCGACATAGATATAATCCTTCAAAGAAGACCAAATGAACGCATAGACTATCTCTCAATGTAAATTTGATCTCTATTTCTTCTAAATCTCTTTCTTAAGTCAATCCCTACTTAATTGATATTAGTTCCAATTCTAGCATGCCTTCATTTTAGATCTTTTATATGGATAATTTCTTAGCTGAATTATTCAAAGTTTATTATAATCAATCTCAAAATCATCATAATTTTAGATTTCAATTTACCCTTTTAACAAATGAAGCTTACTTTAGGAAAGACACTAAATTACCCAATGATACCTTATAGATGACCCAATAACTTCCTCGTTCAATGTATGTTTCTCAACATAATAATCTTCTCACATAGATACAATTGATGTCAAAATAGATCCTCATAATGATGAAAAAGTGATTAAAATTGAAAAATACATAGAATATGATGAATAATGTGCTAATTCTTCACTCTTGCATGCATTTTTTGGACTCTTTTCTTATAATGATTTAGAAATATTTTGTATTGATCCTCAAATTGTTATGCATAATATTGCGTTGCTTTGTGATGCCAAGCCTATTAGGGAAAACATTACAAAGATGAATCCTAAGGTTTCCTTATTAATTAAGGTAGAGATTTGAATGCTTCAACAAGCTAGCTTTATCCATCCTACTTAGTATTCACATCAGATTTCAAACATTGTTTGTATTGCTAAGCCAGATAATAAGATTTGAATATGAACTGAATTTCAAGGCCTTGACAAATCCTAATTCAAAAATGACTTTCATCTTCCAAACATTGACTTGATAGTTTATTCCATTACCTGTAATGCTTTATTATTATTAATGGATGATTTTTCAAGATAAAACCAAATCTTTATTGATGCTTAAGATTAATGCAAAAAAAAAGTATAACACATTAGAGAACATTTTGTTTAGTTTTCATGCCTTTGGGAGCAAATAATTGATAGACTTATAAAGCACTAAGATGGGGGGTGAATCCATGACAGCAAAAACAATACCACTTTAAACACAGACCGGTAAAGATACTTAACTAGTTTACTTAATACTATGCATGCAATCCAAAATGATATTAAAGCATCCACAACAAGTAAAACATCCACCATAACACAACTGCTTATACATGGAAAACCCAATTGGGAAAAACCACGGTGAGATGGGACTCACAAGTTAACTATCTGCAGTAATAGATAACTGATCGGTTAAGGTCTACAAAGTGCTCTTCTATGACAAAATCCTGTTAAAGATCCCAAATCTCTATTAGGAGTAACCTCGGTAGAGGATTTTAAACCCAACTAATGGATCAACTTGTTAGAGGATTTGTACAATGAAGTTTATAAGAGCTTACCCAGTTAGGGGATTAGACTATTGTAGTGATTAGAAAACAACAAGCGGTGTGATCTAGAAGTAGCACAACTCTCTTGAATAGATCCTCTTCTGCTCACTCAAAACTACATCACCGATATACTCTTCTACACCTTTAGTAAATCACAACAACTTAAAACTTCTATCTCGCAACATAAAAATAGTTCATCATAATTTCATTATATAGACATTAGATTTCATGTCGGCTCAGGAATCATATTACAATTTCCTAGGTGCAGTGTATCTGGACACTCTAACATAACTCATCATAGATTGCCACCAAATATGTTGGTTAGGGATAACTCATCACGACCGGTGATAACTCATCACACAATCAGTGAAACCAGTTGCAACACTAATACCAATTAAGAGTTAACCTCTTCCAACTTATAGACCGATTGTCCTCCATTTACTTCTTCGATGGTCTTCGTTGAATCTCCAAGCTGGTGTCATGTCAATCCTGCATATATCGATTGTCTACATATACCAGTTAGACACCCTCAAAACCAATTGAACTTCACTATACATACAATACAGGTTTTGTAATACAAAGACTTAGGAGTAATACCAATTTATCTTAACTAAGATGACTAAGAAAATGTGAACATATGTGTGTGTATACATGTGCCATCAATGACAACACATGAAGTCATCCATTACAATCATCATCAAGCCAATAATATGCCCCTTTGACATTGATGGCAACACTTATAAAATTTAACAACTTTAAAACTAAGTGTGCTTACAAAAATTGTACAAACATATTTACTCTTACTCCCCCTTAAGAATACATACAAAATTTTCACAGCACATACATATTTCTACTCCCCCTTTGACAACAATGCCAAATTGGAAAGTAAAATACATATATATTATATCAAAATTTGCATAAAAAATTACTTACATATTTCTTCTCGCATCTTCTTCAAATTAGTATAGAAAAATAAAACATTAGATGTATAGGCTAGTATCATTCCTCCAATTTCAATAGCAGTCTTCAAAAGATCTTTATTCAGGGATAAAGAAATCTTCCCTGTATCAATATCTTTCATTATTTGCTCTTTTTTCTTCTTTTTGTAATTCTTCTAAGATAAAGTTTGAGCAACTTCTTCAAGGGAGTTCTGTTGGTCAGAAGCATCAGGAACCAACTGGCCAAGCTTGCCGATAGGAGTTGACAAATTTCCAATGTCAGCCTCCGGTAGAAGACTTTACAGAATCTCAATGACAGTTTGAATTGTTCCTGCTTCCTTCCTCTACTCTTTCAATATTTTCTTTTGAACTCTAGATTGCATCACTGTTGCAATCTCCATGATTTTATATGCAGTCATATTATCTACATCTATAGGCCCTTTGATGCCTATTGAGTCATCCTCTTCATCAATTTGCTTCTTTATCTTTGCTTTTTCCTTTTCATCTATTTTCTCTTCTATCTTCTCCTTTGTTTTCTCTTTCACTTCCTCCTTTTTATGTTCAGTTTCCTTCACTTAACCTCTTTCTTAGGTTCCTCTTTCTCTAAGTCTTTTTTTGTTTGTTTTTCCCGTGTATCCGTAGTAATCAGTGGTAGTTGATTTTCTACATAGTATTCTTTTTCTGGTGGTGGTTGAATATCCACACTAGACTGAATTACCGGTGCTTTGACTGCTTCCTGTGTAACAGTAATGATCGGGTGTTGTAAAGGTTCCATAACTAGTACAATAATATTAGTAATTGTATCAATTGTGTCCTGGATTTTATCAGTATCATCTACAAAGATAACCAGTAGAGAAGTAGTGTCATTATTATGCTTAATAGAATAGACAATATCTGGTGGAATAATCTCTTCTTCGTCTAGCTCCGATCGATCTCCTGTCTCTGTTTGGTCATCATTATGAGACTTTATCTGCTAATGCATCCTTTGAAAATTTCAAGCTATCTGATGAGTTTCAACTTCAACAAATTGAACCTTCCCATTCAATAACTTCAATCTTATTTCCTTAGAATGAAACTGTCCTTTGAAATTATCAAGCAATGCTAATAATCCATTTCTACATAATTCAGGAAAATATTGAATGAAAACATTATCAATAATTTCTTGATCTTGGTCAACAACCATTTTCCACTTATTTGCAAGAATATAATACAAAGAATCATAAATATCCTTTTCAATATCCTGAGGCAACCGATTGTATTGACACAAGTGGTTGATTATCTCTTGAACAATTTGTTGCTTTTGAACATCATCAAATTAATCAAAAAAAAATTTCACATTATCAAACCTATTCCTCCGTAATGTTTTCAATGTCTTCTTAAAATCAATCATAGGCTTGTAAGATAAAACATTAATAGGAATACTTGTCTTTGAAACGTCTTCTAATGGTTTGGCTTTCTTACCAGTTGCTTTCATTTTCTTGGGTTCTTCTTCAGTGTCGGTATCCTTAGATTCTGCTTGAAGAATAAGTTGCCTACCTCTCTTCTTCATTGTAGTCTACTTCGTACAATGAACTTTGGGTGATAGTTCCTTTTTTACTTGAATGCTTCTTGTCACGCGTGTACCGGTAGTCAGTGAAGATACTTGCCCAACTTTCTTCTTCTTCTCTTTGGTAGTACTGATTTCAGCAGTTGCATTTATTTGCTTGTATGTTCCCAGTCCTTTCTTCTTCTTATCCTTGGGATATGTCAAAAGGTTGTTGGCATATTTGATTAATAAGACATAGTTAACTTCATAACTCATTTCATCCATCTCATCTTCCCTGGGTTCTACGGCTTCCGTAAGACAAAAATCTCTTGTGACTGTGAAACATATCCTTTCCGAAGTGTTTTACCACATCTTCAACTAGCTTTGACCTCATGCTCATCTTATTTTGGATCTCATTAAAATATATGTTCATTGTAGTATAAAATGTGTTCTTTATAGCACTGATGTTGTTCTTGATTTGAGTTGTTACCGGTATGTCCTTTGACCATTGAATGTCACCAATTCCCAGTAAGAAATTTTGAAAATAGAAGAATAGACCAATAAATAGTTGACCAAATTTCAAATTTTGACTATTGTCTTTCTTAATTGATTGCAAGCTCAACATCAATTGGCTCCTTATAGCCTCACATAGGTCATAATCTGCATTCTCAACAATCATCCTATAAGTTGTATGCACAACAACAAATGGCACACTGTTCATCGTATTGGAATAAAATATCCTATAACCAATGACCATAGTTGCAAGTCTAACTGCGGGGTCTTTAATGTTGTTGAATAAAAATGCATGACCATTAGACGTAGTCTAAGTTTGTATAACCACGGTCTCTTTTGAAATTTTCCTCAGCTTTGGAACTTCATCAGTTTCCCAAAAACCTATCACTGCATGAATTGCTTCCTTCATGATTGTGTGTGACCTATCAAGATACATATTTTCTCCATGCACATGACTAAGAATTGTCCTAACATGTTCTTCTTTAAAATATTCAAGAAAATACTCTGCATTGTGAAAATCCTTTTCATAAACCCTAATGTACTCAAGTTTTATTTTGCCTCTTTTATCACACAAGGATTTTAGTTGAGAAAAAATTTATAGTGATCCCAAATCCTTAATTTTACAGTTAATGTATCTTGATAAATTACCTTTTATCATAGCACCATCAGGTACTTGAGATAATGCATTATATGATACCATTTTGTCTGATTCCATAGACTCCATAGGTTTAGCTGTAATCATAAGTCTCTCTACTTGCTTAGATGACAATGACCTTCTGGATAAACTCGATTTGAGAGAGATTAACAAAATAATATCTTAATTCCTCCGCCCTACCAAGGTTTCTGGTTGATCTCTCAAATGTACACCCATTTCACCTTTATTAATCTTTGAATCCAATTCAATCTTTTGATTCACAACACAAATCCTTCTACAATCAGCTAGCAATTCTCTTTTTCGCTCAGTAGGTGCTCAAGAACTCTCTTTTGAATGCAATTAGGATAAAAATAACATAGTAAAACTCTCTTTTATAAACTTACCCGCTGTATTAATTTCTCAATTGATAGGGTAACAAACCCTAATATATCACTTAACAAAACATCCCAATACTAACAAGTATATAACCGGTTGACAATCTTTTAAAAAACTGATAGACAAAGATATCAAGAATTATCACAAAACAACTCAAAATGCAAAACTCTCTTACCACACATTCTTCAAGGGGTTCAGAACCAGATTTACTGCTATGCTCCCCTTAGACCTGTTTGAAAGGTTTAGTTCTCTAGTGCAGGATTCTCCACATTAGGTGAAGGGTTAGATTCTTCTCTAGGCTTGTCCTCACTCTTCTTTTTCTAGATTATGTTCATCTCCTCTTGGGTTTCCTTAGCATTGACCTTTTGCTTACCTTTTTTATCTTTAGAGTGGTTGACCAGTTTTCTCTTCCTAGTTCTAAAGAACTTTGTCATGTGTCTCAGTTTGTGACAATGATAGCAAGTCATTCCAGATGATCTCCAAAGTCCTGCATTACCTCTTCCAGTTCTCCTTTTACAATTCATAGCCACATGACCATAATTATTACAAATAGTGCAAATCACATTAGTTAAACTTTCCTTTTCAAATGGACTAAACCGGTTGACATAGGTTTTCTACCTGTTCATGTTTCCCTGGTTATCATAGGTTCTTCTCCAATCACCATTAGGTCTTGGATTTATTTGAGGTGTCGGATTGTTTGCTCCATATCTGCATTCAACTGATCTATGTCCATACATGTTGCATGTAAAACAGTGACCTTTAAATATCCTAGATACATACCTAGCATTTGCATTATATCCTGTATTCTCATTAGGTCTGCTTCTACACACATTAGCAGTATGTCTAGGTTTGTGACAGATAAAAAAAATGAGTTTAAAATCTTTCTTACCAGTAGGCTTGTTACCCTTAGGATTTGTTTTACCATCGTCCATGTTGCTCTTGGTACCGGAAGATTCTCCTTTCTCAAATGTATTGAACACTAGTCCAGATGTGTCACCTTTCATCCTTTGACATTGGATCTACTCAACCAGCATAGTAAAACTCTTATTGAACTTTTCTAGCTTTCCATTAGCCTTAGTGAGCTCTTTGGTAAAATCTTCATTGTGTTTTGTCAGAGTCTATCTTAGAGATGTTGCAATTTCAAGATGTAGTTGCAAAGACTCATTTTCCTTCTCTCCATGCCAATGCTCATGCAAAGTTGCATTCTCCTTCTTGATCTTAGCAATCTCATGATCTCTTTCTTTGATTAGGTCTTCAGCTACCCTTCTTGCTTCAATCTCTTGGCTCACATGGATTGTTAGGGCTTCTAGCTCTCTCCTGAGATTTAGCTTTTCAACATTTAGTTTTTCAATTTCTTTAGCAAATGCATCAATGTTAGCTTCATCTGAAGAACTATTATCAGATATCTCTAATAGTTGCATAGTCAGCTCTCTCCTTTTGACTTGTGAAGCTTTAAATCTGACCCTTAGGGTTTCAAGATCTTCCTTGGTAGCATCAAGCACTATAGCCATCTCTAGATTAACTCATATCCCCCATGGTGGCTTTAGGGTTTCCTTCCAAGCAATTAATCCTTAAGAAAGTTTGGCTCTGATACCAATTGATAGACTTATAAAACATTGAGAGGGGAGGTCAATCAGTGACAACAAAAACAATACCACTTTAAATATAGACTGGTAAAGATACTTAACTGGTTTACTTAATACTATGCATGTAATCCAAAATGATATTAAAAAATCCGCAACAAGTAAAACATCCACCATAACACAAGTGTTTATACGTGGAAAACCCAACTAGGAAAAACCATGGTGAGATGGGACTCACAAGTTAACTATCTGCAGTAATAGGTAACTGATTAGTTAAGGTCTACAAAGTGCTCTGCTAGGAGCGAATCATGTTAAACATCCCAAATCTTTGTTAGGAGCTATACCCTGTTCAAGGTAGTATCCTGTTAGGAGTAACCTTGATAGAGGATTTTAAACCCAAACTAATGGATCACCTTGTTAGAGGATTTATACAATGAAGCTTGTTAGAGCTTACTCGGTTAGGGGATATGACTTTTGTAGTGATTAGAAAACAACAGGTAGTGTGATCTAGAAGTAGCACAAATTTATTGAATAGATTCTCTTCTGCTCACTCAAATCTACATCATTGACATACTTTGCTACGCCTTCAATAAATTGCAATAACTTAACACTTCTATCTCACATCATAAAAATAGTTCATTATAATGCCATTATATAGACATTAGATTTCATGTCGGCTCAGGAATCATATCACAATTTCCTAGGTGCAGTTTATCTAGACAATCTAACATAACACATCACAGATTGCCACAAAATCTATCAGTCAAGAATAACTCATCACGACCAGTGATAACTAATCACACAATCAGTGAAACCGGTTGGAACATTGATACTGGTTAAGAGTTAAACTCTTCCAACTTATAGACTGATTGTCCTCCATTTGCTTCTTTGATGGTCTCCGCTGAATCTCCAAGCTGGTGTCATACCATTCTTGCATATACCGGTTGTCTACATATACCGATTAGACACCCTCAAAACTGATTGAACTTCACTATACATACAATACTAGTTTTGCAATACAAAGACTTAGGAGTAATACTGATTTATCTTAACTAAGATGACTAAGACAATGTGAACATTTGTGTGTGTAAACATGTGCCATCAATGACAACACATGAAGTCATCCATTACAATCATCATAAAGCCAACAATAATGCTAGTGCAATTTATCAAAATTCTATGATTCCTATCTTTCATTGTTATATGCATAAAACTGTAGAAGATTATGTCAATGATATCTTAGCCAAATCTATTTTGCACCAAGATCATGTCAAAATAATTTGTCAATTATTTGAATCTATTTGTAAATATAACATGCACTTGAATCTTCAAAAGTATTTTTTTGGTGTTGATAGTGGAAAACTATTAGGATTCACTATTTAACATCATGGAATTGAGCTACATACATAGAAAATTGATGTCACAATTGACATGCTACCTCCTTGAAATATTTCTTAACTTTATGGATTACAAGGAAAGGTTTAGGCCATTGGTAGATTTATTTCACAACTCATTGATCGAGCCTTTCCTTTCATCCAATTTCTTGAAAAGGATAGTGCTTGTAAATGGAATGTATATTGTTAAAATCTGTTTGATGATTTAAAATGTTATCTAACCAATCCTCATATCTTACAACCTTTCATTCATAATAGTCCTTTTCTTCTCTATATTGCTACTTCTTATAATGCTCTTGTGGCCTCACTAGCACAACATTATAATGATATTAAATAACATCGTAGGTATTAGATAAACCACTCTTTATTATAATATGAGGTCTCATATGCGACAATTTAGAAACAATTTCTTGTTGTTATATTCAATACCTAATGATGGAAATAAATATTATGAAATATTTTTAACCTCACTAATCCTAATGCTTTGAACCTTTTGATTATACTATAGATTTTTATAATAAAATTTTGTTTGATTATTCCCCATCATCTTTATTTAGTCTATGCTCTTTTATGACATTTGATTATCATTAGTTGATTTAATTCAATTTGTATGAGCCTTATTATTAGCATTGGGTATGGTTGTATTATCATTTAAGAAGGAATTGATAGGGCTTTTATTGAATTCATTCTCTACCTTTACAAATTCCTTTGGACTGAAGCAAAAATACCACCAAATATATTTCCTTCTAACATGTTTGCTAAGTAGTGCTTTCTCTTCGTCCACAATATTTATGAAATCCATTGTGTAGTCTTTTCTCTACTATAGGGGCACTTAATGGAATTATTTACTATTTCTAACGAGTATATGAGCATAGTATAAATGGAGGCTAGCTCATTCCTTTAAAATAATATCTTTCTTTATTCAATATTGTGGTTCCTCCTCTTTCCTTTAACTATTTACAAAGGAGACAATACCTTTGAACTAGCAAATTTGTATCCCCATTCCCAGGTTAGAATATCTAATGTTAGTGGTGATCACTTGAGAAATTTAGAGTAAAACATGTTGAATCACTTTCTACAAGATTGAGGAATTTATTTGGAATATAATTGGAGAATATTTCATGTAGACAACTTCTCCTTATCCCCTTTTCTTGTCACAAACGACCTCTTGTTTCTTGTCAAATACAATGGATGTGCTTTGCATATATCGAGTTGTTGTGTATCTGGTGATGGATTTTATTAGTGAAAGCCTCATCCCAAGCCTGACTCTCTACAACAACATGAAAGAATTTGACCTACACATTATGGATTTAAAATTTCACACAAAACATAAATTTGATTTAACACACAAAAAACTATTATTTATTTAATATCTACTATATCATGATTTGTCACCATATAGAGGTATGCACAAACAATATAAGAAGGCAATATTTTATCGAGTTTTTGTCTCCAGAAGCACACCAGTTCACTCCATCACCAATAAAGAAACTTCTAAAACATGGTAAATTTTATCTATGAAAATTTACCAAAACCACTAAAAACAAAATTAGAATCTCTACTTAAAAACTCCAACTACATAATTAAAATTATTAATTCTATTTCTAGTTGAATGCTTGCATCACTATTCAACATTCTCCCCCTTGATGCTAAGAAGACTCATATATCGAATCTTTTGTAACTCACCATGTAAAATTTCCATCACTATTATACTAGGTCTTAGAGACCCACAAGGCACACTTCTTATAGAAGTACCAATCTCTCTCCTTTATGAGATATCACAAGGTTTTCCTCTATTATCTTTAACAAAGATAAAACTCATGACACTTCATTTGCACATAATTGTTCTTGTTGGTTGTCATTGCACACTGCTAAAAGATCTATGCTAGGGTTAAACAATCTGGGCTTTGATCTCAACTTGACAATCATTTCTTGTTGGTTGCCACTAATTTTCTAAAAGGATCTCATCTCATGTTGCACTTTTTGCAACATAATATACCCCATACGTAGACTTTTGTCATATGCAGACCTCATTTCTAATGTGGGCAAGGTCATCCCACAACACCCCATCTTCAATCACCTTTCTCATATATTAGTGGCATGGTTCCTAACCATTGCTTGTGCATCCCTTTTCTTGATACTATTCATACTTTATTTTACTCATCCTTTGTACTACCAATAATTTTATCAATGTAGTTATTGAACTACCCACTCAGGTTTTTTACATGAACCTCTTAGTACAACAATCAAATACCAGCAAATATCAACAATCTTACTTCTACAATTAAAATTAGACTCAACTGCCATCAACAACCTTAAATTTTTCAATCTTTAAACATAGACAAAACTTCTCTAAATGAGATAAATCCATAATTTTATCTCACAAACACACCTAGTAGATTCTTAGAAGGTCACATTCGTAATCTTGGGCCCTCACATGAGAGAGTTAGGTCCAGACCCACTCTGATACAACTTTGTAGATTTAAAATTAGACACGAAACACAAATTCAATTTAACACACACATAAATTTTATTTATTCAATATCTATTACAGCATGATTTATCTCCATACAGAGGTTGCATTTTTAATTGCAAAAATAATACAAGAAGGCAACATTTTATAGATTGCACACTCTAAAAGCCCAATAGTTCACTCCATCACCAATAAAGAAAGTTATAAAATATGGTAATTTCCATCTATGAAAATTTATCTAAACCATTAAAAAATGATTTAGAATATCTACCTAAAAAAATCCAACTGCATAATTTAAATTAGTAATTCCATTTCTAGTTGCACGTTTGAATCACTATCCAAGTCACTCAGGTGATTATCTGCTTCGTGACTTCTCTAATTCTTTTCTTTAGAGGAAATCTTGTTTTTGATATGTTTGTATTAAATTCAAAAGAGCCTTGTTTGAGCTAGATGAATCTTTTATAAAAGTTTATTTCTATCGACAAATAAGATTTGGGCATCCATTTCTATGATTAGATAGTGGAAATGCATAGAAAATGGGCTTCTCTGATGCAACATGTTTCTCACCCCCTTATGAAATGCCATTCCAACATGGGTGATCAATTAGCCACACAAAAACCTGCTTTGTATAAGGTTGCTCTATTGCTAGGGGTATATAATTTTCTAGACCTATTTGAAAAAATCTTTTACTTTTTGGCTTTGCGGATATTATGTAGCTCAAATTGTTTCAAATCTTTCTATTTTGTGCTAGATAGTCATTCACTAGGCTCGTGTGAGAAGATTTGGTTATCCTTTACCCTCATTGTTTCCTATTTTGGACAAAATATTTTTAGCATTTGTTCCTATCATCTTTTTTTATTAAGGCAATGCAATAATATTCATTAAACAATCTCATGCTCATACTGTGTATCTATTTATATATATTAATATAGTTTTAGGCCCCTATGCCTTATATTAAAAAAAAAAATCCATTTAATTAAACCGTTTAATAAAGATAAGCATTCTAGTCCAAAAATAAATCATAAATAAAATGAAATTTAAAATTTAAAATTTAAAGGAATGAAGGAAAAATATTTTAATGAAAAATAAAATTAAAAATTATAGACCATTAACTTTTTACTAATAAATATTTGTCAATTGGCTAATAGTTCATATTCTAAGGTGACTTGAATGGCCACACTTTTACAAAATTAAATGTTAGTTTTATTTAGATTTTCAAAATATATATTTTACTAAAAAAATTACTAAAAACATTTCCATAATATTCGATAATCTAAGCATTGTCTAAATTTTAAAACTTATTGTCAAAATATAAATTAATTCATGAATAATATATCACAATTATTATTTATTTTAGGGTGATATTAATATCTTTATTCATCACATAGTTAAAAATTACTACATGGAGGCTATCACCATCTTGAATGCTATGGAGAGAGGTTTCATTCATGGCTGGAAAAGGATTGTTTGTGAGTATGATTTAGAAGTGGTGGCAAATTTTTTAAGAAGTAGTGGTTGGATGATATGGTTATTTGATAGATTCTAATATTGAGTAGGTCTTTAGAATATATTATCTTTTCTCATATTTCTTAAGGGTGGAATAGAATAGACAACTGTCTGGCCAAACAAGCATCTAATTGAAGGGAGGGGTGGGATATTGAAGATAGGGGATATTTGCATTAGGATTTTTCTCACATGTTGCAGAAATTAGTTGTAGAGGATAGGCTTGTGCAATTATATGTTCTTTGCTAGGATTTTGGCCCTTCTTGATTTGAAATTATCTCTATGTAATAGTTTTTTACCCATTTCATAAAAGGAAAAAAAGATCTTTATTTGCCACCATTGATCTAAAATATAATTTATGGTCTCTTGTTGTATTCCATAAAAAAACATGTTCTCGCAATTTATAATTCTCATTGGGCCTAAAATTTCATTCAGGTCATTGACTTAAATTGAGATCAATGGTGTAAATATAATTTTGGGCCTATGAGAATTTCAAACTATAGGTACATTCTACTTCAAAAAATATGATGAAGGTTTTCGTCAATATTTTATAATTTATTGTAGAAATCTAAATTAATTCGCTAATAATAGATCAAAATTATTAGTTACTTTAGGGTTATCAACAATATTTAGTTGCCACCATCGATTAAAAATATAACCTAATGATCTTCATTTGAATTCCATGAGGTAAAATGTACCTACAAGTAGTAATGCTCGAGGGAGTTGAAACTGCTTTTGAATTGTTGACCTCAATGAAAATCAATAGTCTAAAAGCAATTTTTGGCCCCGTGAGTATTACAAATTGTTGGTACATTTTATCTCTCAAAATATAAAGAGGGTTATCAAATTATTTTAAACTAATGGTGGAAACTAAATAAAGTAGAGTCTACCCCTTAAACTCATTAATGATTTCCACCATTAGGCCTCTACTTTTCTATAAAAAACTATTTTTTTTAAATGAAAGGATTTGCAATAGTAATTAATGCATACTCTTATTATTTTCTAAGATTTGACAATATTTTCTACCAAAAAAAATGATGTTAAAAAATTCACCAATAAAATTAATATTTTTGTTTTAAAAAAGGAAAGATTTACCAATAATAATTATCTTTTGTTAAATTAAAAATTAAATATTCGCCAAAATTTAAAACAATATTTTGAAATAATTTGAACCTAAAACTTTAATTCTATACTAATATCTAAAATTACATTTTTAGATAAATTTATCTAAAGATACATGTTGTATAAAATTCATAGTATAAATATTTACAATTGTATCAACCTATTTAGGGCACACATAATCTTTTATTTATGATCACATAGCCTAATTTTTCATTCGGTAAGAGAAATTGCCTTTTCACAAAATGGACTAGAATAAGTTTTTTGAGCAATAAGATCTTGAATGAAAATGAAAGAATCTTTTAAATAAACCATGGTTTAAAATATATTAGAAATAATGAAATTGACTTGTAGTTGCATGTGATTCTGTGAACAACATTCTTTCCATGAAATTTGAATATTCAATGGGAAGATAGGATTATGCTTTCTCATAAATAAATTAAAATAAATTTCGTTGGTGTTTATTTTGAAATGACATTAATAAGCCCATAGCTTGATTGAGAGAAAACAAACAAAGCAAGAATAAAGAATTTGGCAACCACTCATGTTTACTACTCTGATTATTGAGCTCCTTCTAAAGCCTCTTACAATAAGTTTGAAAACATTCTTAAAGACTCTCTTTTTCCCTCATCTATAGACCACCATGGCTTTCATAGAGTGGTTTGGGATTTTTGTTGCCTCCTTCAAGATTTTGTTGGCATTGAACTTCTTTCTACTCAATGAGAGGGCCTTTCTTTGTATGTCAAATACATTATACAAGCCATTTATAGTAATAAAACCTAGAAAATTCTTCTTTACAACTGCTTTCCTTTAGGTTTCCTATTAACATGCCTTCTTGGAAGGGGTTTGACTTTCAAACCCTTCTCACTATGAAAGATGTTATGCAAATAATAGATACTTTTGTGGCCAGAAGCATTTGGCGTGCTTGAGAAGCCATCAAACCTTGGCTTTGGTGGGATGGATCATGTTTTAGAGATGGTTTCTCATTCAACTAGCATAAAATTTGGTGGTCTCCACTCATTCAGATTAAGGGGATCCCCTTGCAAATGGTGCTTGGAAATTGTGTTCTATGCTTTTATAAGTGTGACATTCATATTCCTTGAGACTTTTTCTAGAGCTATTATGAGTCTTCACTCATTAGAGGATATGAGATCATAGTTCCAGTATGGCCAGCCAAATAAACAAACATTTGATTATATTATTATTTTTCTACCTCTAAATATGCTACAAAATTTTGGTATTTATTAAGTGAAATATTTGTGGAAAGACTGACATTGGTTTCCCAACCTACTTTTGGTAGTTACAAACTGTAGATGGGTTACTATTGGCTCTCTCTGCAACTACCTATGGTGCCACCTCTAAACCTTCAATGACATTTGTAGTCTTCCTAGGTGACCTAGAGTCACATATTCCATGTTATTTGGTTTGCAATCCTTGAACCCAAGCTTGCTCATTTTTCTTGGTGTACTCTTTTTAAAGGTTTGCTTCTAGGTGCTCGTCCAAGGCATATGGGCTTGCCTAAGCCACGTTGTCCTTTGCATGGTTAACTTGAGACATTCATTCACCTCTTCTAGTTTTTCTATGATTCTCAAAACTTGTGGAATTGGATTCATGACACTTTTTAGACCTTCTAACTAAAGCCTTTTTCTTGGAACATGGCCCTTTTATGGGATTCTCTTTGTATCCCTTTCAAATTTTCCCAGATCTGAAATTCTTTCAAGGTAAAAATCCTCTTCATAGTATGGAAAGATAAGAATGCTATTTTGTTTTCTCACAACTCTATTGACATTTGCGTTTTTCTTTTTACTAAATCCTATATTTTTAATAATGTTCTGCTTTAGATTTAAGTGCAAGATAATGAAGTTATACTATAGGTGGCTCACCTTCAGATCCTTTTGAATCATTAGGGAAAATCACATTGTATGGTTGCCAGAGTTCCTCCAGATCTTTCTGATAATACCTTGTTGGATCTTTAACCTCTCGATATTGGTTTCTATCCCATGGCCACTAACATGGATATAGATCCTCTACATGCTCCTCTCAGACCCCGCAGTTCTAGGCTCCCCACTACCAATCTAAAGGTAGAAGTGCTTTTAAATAGTGGTGCTTCACCTCTCCCCCTCATGGGGGTATTGGATCTAGGTGGGGCTTGAGGGAGATCCTACCAATAGTGGCAATAGTGGATGGTCATCTTCAAGTGATTGCAATGGTTGGCTAGCTCCTAGTCATAGTGGATGACCACATTCCTCTAAAGGTTTTCCATGATTGGCTTTGGCAATCTTGCCCTCTTAGACAACGTTGGACAAGGAGAAAGAGGAAGCCACTACAAAATAAAGGTGGTCTCTTTTGGATGATAATGCTAAAATCATTGAAGTATGGGGTCCTAAGGATAACAAAGATCCACCTCCTTCAACCACTGCTCTAGTTTCTGAAACAATTATTTTATGTTTTCTTCTCTCAAGGCTCAACCTGTGTTGCATTTTCTGTTTATCTAAGCACTATCCATTTGACTCCTGAGGGGTGATCTTGTATCCTCCTACCTTTTTTGTAAATAGTGTACTTTTTTACTTCTAATTGAGATGGCTAGTATTCATTAAATAAATTGGCAACAGTTTTGAAAAAAGATCACTTGATAATTTCAGTATTTTTGTTTTTTCCCATGCATTAAATCTTTAATGCTTGATTTCATACAATGTGTAAAATACATTTTTGTTAGAAAATTTAATCTATATAGATTAAGAGTGAAGCGAGAATTTCTATTAGAAAAATGAGATTTATCTATTCTAATAAAAACACTTGGTGTTAGATTTAATAAATAACTAGTTGAGAGCTAGTTTTTTAATTAAATTAAGAACTTCTGATAGGAGCTATGAACAATACATTATTATGTGTACGGTTCCAAACCTTTATTATTTTATAGAGATAAATTAACAATTTCATTGCTCTATTTACAAAATGTCATAATTACAATTTCAAAGGTTTAAGTGGTTATTCTAGGCAATAAAATATATTTCATATACATTGTTACAATATTGGCTCTCAAGCCATGTAAACATAAAAAATATAACTATGATGTATAAGTATACATAATGATAAATATATCATTGTAAGCCATACCTTTGGTTTCTTTGAACCCATATGGTCATCCACAAGCTAAATGATGGAAACATGGCTTAGGTTATTTTCCACCCGACCACAAAGTTGTGCTTCCTTAGAGTTCTCTCTACCTCGAAGAACACCTAACCCTACACAAAATTCCTAGTTACCTTAAAATAATGATAGGATGTAAACTTTGGTGCAATCTGATATATCTACATGCATATCTAATTATTGATCATACAATGCCCTATTATCAAGCTATGGCAAAGAAATATATCAACAAATTTTGCTAAACTAATTAATTCTATCTATTACAATTGTTGGAGTAAATTATTATTTACTCACATGCTTAAGTTTACTTAGGAAATTTACTTGTTCCTAGGTGTTAGGTAAGAATACAATTATTTTATTAGTTCCTACATCTAGTATTTTGTGTTGGGTGGTTGTACCTACCCTTGCACCTCATTAGTGCTTGCATTTCGCTCTTGCCTTTATAAGGAGAGCTTATTGTACATTTTATTCATCTGAATCAGAATCATTCATATATTAGTGAATTATTTCTCTCTAGTGAAGGTTTATAGCTATTTGTAGGTTCTAGGAAATTCCTAATTTCCACAACAATGAACACATAGCTTTGGGCAATGCACTTAAAATATCTATTTTTTCTTGAAAAGAGGAGTAAACTTCAATGTTTACCCATATTTGACTCCCTTTTTTAGAATGATAGCCCAAACACACAAGGAGAACCATCTACTTTCCTTAAATGAAGACAATCAATCAAACATGCATATCCCCACTATTAATTATTTTCTTTCTATTTTCATCCATATGACATATATCTTGAATCTAATGCTTTTCATTTCCTAATATGATATTGTGCAAGATTAAAGATTAAAGATTAAACGTAAAAATATACTAGCATTGATGTGACAAGGGATTTATATATATAGATGTGTATGTGTATACATTGTTATGCTAAAACTGATTAATGATAACTAAAACATGAATAAATCAATCATCAAGGATACAATTGAAACACATGGACAACGAAAAGGAAAATCTACCTCGTTTCACAATTTTACAATCTTTTGAATTTCTAATTTTATTTCAATGATATATAAAAAGGAAAGACGAGATAGTGGAGTTATTCATACAGTCAGACCACGTTGGAAAGAAATATGCTATAATGATAAACCTGTAGTTGTAATACCTGGCATAAACGTGATTCCCTTTACCTAGCGCAAACAATATGTAGTCCAATAGTACACGGATTAATTCTCACTTACCTAGCGCAAACAATATGCCAATGGCAATCTTAAATATAATTTAAGATATCAAGATTTATATGAGTTCTTAGAGTTTTTATAGAGTTTAGTTTTCAAGACCATGCATAGTATATCGCAGTCATAGCCGTTAGATAACGTTGATTTTCTATATTATATTCATAGGAATTGAATCGTATACCATAATACCTCTATCACAAATCAATTAAAGTAAATCCACCATTAAAGCATTAAGTGAGTAAGTCTTATCCACCATGGAATTACAAATGACTAAGCCTTTGGATGAATATCTTTTATTTACACTCAAACTGGATGACATCTTTTTATTTAGTACATCACGCGGATATAAAAATTATCTAGTAACAAGAATTTCTTGTATTTCCTAATCGATTGTTCTTGTAATTTGTTGGTATCTCTAAACACTTTGGAACCACCATTTTTAAAAGTTTCAATCATCTATGAGTAGGCTGATCAAAGAAACTTGACTATATTAGTTTGAATACATTTCCACTTTTAATTTGAACAGCTAGATGGGTATTACAAATGGTTATCTATGAGTAGGTTGATCAAGGAAACTTGACCAAGTTAGTTTGAATCAATTTTCACTTTTAATTTGAACATCTAGATGGGTATTACGAACAGTTATGAACAGTTTAGTTGTTTAGTTAACAAAATTTATGTAATATATGAGAATAGGAAACAGTCTATGCTTCCTCCCGCACCATAACTATGTTGTGGTGACATGGAAAAATGAAGATCCATATTTTATATTTTAGAGTCGATTACTATGAGTCTCAATTTGGAAAATTATCCTGTTATGTTTTGTATGTAGAAGCTTATATTTTAGAATATATGGGAAGCACAATATTGGTTATTTATTTTGCGTATAGTTAATGTCAACCACAACATATGGGATGATACAAGTTTAATTTGTTGCTAATTAACTTGCTTTAAGTTTAATCTCTTATATAGAGTAATGGACTTGATAGCCTTGTTTGCACGAATCTTTAATTCAGAGGCTACAACAAATAAAATATCTTCATGCGGTGTCGGTTTCTATCTTGATTCATAAAGCCTTTAACATATATGGATAGGACCGAAGTTAAAGACATCTTGAAGACTCTGCTCTCATATATGGATTCTATCTTGATTCATAAAGCCTTTAACATATATGGATGGGACTGGACCCAAGACACCTTCTGGTAAGAGTAAATACTGTACCACAAAGCTGCATGAAGTAAATACATACATTGCATAATAAAGAAACATCGTATCAAATGCATGCATGTTGGACCAAATCAGATCCATGACATCAATGACAACAGGCCAATAGTTTAGCATCTGTTTGTGCAAGAAATTATTGATAATGGTAATTTCTTGATAGAGAAGGTTGACACTTTTGATATTATAGAAAATTATCTTTCACTTTAGTGACTACAAAAAAAGTTCTCTTGAAGCAAGAAGGGCCATGGCCTTGATTGCTATAGTTGATTTTATACTAAGTATCTCTTGGGTGTAATTGCAATGTATAATTTCAAGTGAAAAAATGTTAGGATAAGATGAAAATAACATTGAAAATCCTAAGTTATTGACATGTCTCTATGTTCCTTAAGACATGTGAGAAAAATATTTAATATTTCTACATTATAGATTATTCTAATTGCACATTCAAGATATTAATATGAAGTGATAAGGATTAACATGGAAAAAATATACTCATTCGCGTGTCTAATATGAGATATAAAGTGTCATGATTTAGATGCCCAAGTTTGGGAAGAGAAAAGGTGTCTTTTTTGTAGACCTAAGTTATCATTGAGAGTTATAGAGCACTAAGAATATCAAAAATCTAAGTAGCTTGGTTTTGGCACCCAAGGAGTCACTTCAAGAGTTTTATTATTTTATTATGTCTATTGGCTATTCATTTTTCAAGGTGTTAATTTTTGTAAGTGTTTTTTGACCCTTGTTTTGGGATAATAGTAGTGGTCTTCCCTATCATATTTGGATATACATTGGGGCCAAGGAATAATTGTTTAATCACTTGTTTCTTTGAGATTTTCAAGTATATTTCTAGTTAAGTTGGAGAAATAAAGTGGTTTACTATTTTTGAAGTCTCTCCTTTGAATATTAGTAATATACTTGGCTTCATTCTCTAGTGGATTTTTCTATCTTGAAAGGATTTATCAATGTAAATTTGATGTCTCTGTTGGTATGGAGATATTTTATTTAAGATGAATGGTGCAATCACATGTTTATTTCATATTTATTTTCATACTTAATAATCTTTTTATATTTGTAATCATATAGAAAATTTAATATTGAAAGCTTTCTTCACCTTGTTTCTCAACACATATTAGATGACAACAACGGTTCAAATTAAATTTAATATTTATTTATCCAAAGCATCTAAATTGATCTTGGGAAATCTGAAAAATAAATATTTTTCTCAATGTATCCTATCACAATCAACTTACTATTTTTATTAATCACTAGTTTATAAAAGGAGACATGAAAAATATTTTCAGATTTATTTTTCTACCCCTTTCTTCATAAAATAGAATATCAATACTTCCACTATCAATGAGTACAGTACAACACCTACCTCTTCAATTGCACTTTTTTCCAGGTAAACTATTCCTTTGAGTTTTTTCTTCTTTTCCTTCATCTTTCAACAAGGGTCTTCTAACAACAATGGTTTCTCCTCATTTTGCTTCTTCTAAATTCTTAGATCTATCATCCTCATTTACATGGAAACTCTAACATTTTCCTTTGGTCTTCTATTTCACCCTCCTTTATTTTGATGGCAGTCAAGATATTTGCCCTTCTCCATTACATATGAAAAATGTTCCTCTAAATCATTCCCTTCGAGATCCTCTTGTAAATATTATTCTTTCATTTTCATATCAATCATTTTGGTCTCTTGCATTATATGTATTTTCACTCTTGTTATTGTAACTAGATCTTGCAACCTCATTCTTCTTTTGATTATTTTTTTGGCCTCCATAATATCTTCCTCTAGTTCTGTTGGAATCAAAGAACACTGAGAGGGGCGGGCGGTGAATCAGTATTTTGCAATTTGTTTATTTTGACAAGCTGACCTTTAAACCACTTAATGCATATGAAAGAAATTAAAGTGCAGAAACACAAAGAAAAGATCAGTAACACCATAACACCAAGATTTTTATGTGGAAACCCAGTTAAGGGAAAACCCATGATGGGATTCTAACCCACAATATTAATATACTCTTCTAAAAGTATTACTTAAGAGGAATGCACATGCATTTAGGCACACTGCCTAGAGCTCACTACTCAAATTACAAGAAAGAGCTACAACCCGAAAGGCTCACTGCCTTACAAATGTTTGTAAGAGATTACAATGTGTTTTTAACTATGAAATAGCATCAACAAATACTTGAGTATAGTTCTGGTTAAGCACAAAACATATTCTTACTTTACTTCGTAATACTGCTCCGTTTTGATATTTTGCAACATACCAGAGCACATATATTTACCTTGCACATGTGAAACTATGCACAATAACTCATACACACATTCAACACAATCATCGAATACCAAAATGTTCAAATAAACCTATCTTATATATCTACATCACCAATTTAGGTCACCACCAAGTCGGCTTCAAGAGCCTGTCACAAAAGATGAAACACGTACACAAGTCAACACAATTCGATCCAAAAATAATTAAGCTAAAAAAATAAAAATGTCCACATGCTTCCCATAGGTCAGCTTAACCAACCTCAAACACACAATAAACCACAAAAAATTGATCTGTAAGATTCACATACTGAATCATCACACATTACAATAGATAACCATTATTCTATGCAAAAACATGATTACTGGATCTTTTAATTTACATAAAACTTATCATTAGAGGCTATAAACCTAGAATAAGGTAAATTTCATATCCACAATACATGTCCCACATCTGCAAGGTAAAATACTTAGCCAAAATAATTCGCCAACCAAAATACTGTACAGTATGCAGGATACCATGTTCATCTTACTGGACCTTACCGGACTCAAGCAATCTTTACTCAATCTTATAGAATGATGAAATCATGAAGTGTAGATGCCAATTCTCATATTAGTTTCCATCAATGATAATATCTCATCATACATGTAGTGTCTCTTGCCAAAAGGTTCTTCCTCCATGACCTCTTCCTCTTTGCTTTCTCTTAAAATATTTTTTTTAGTATTTATTCTATCTTTACTACCAACTAGTATGCATCTTTAATAGCAAATAAATCTAGCTAAGGTTTTTTATTCTCGGATATTGAGTTTCAATAAATCTGTATATCTAGCCACCTCTTCTGTATTAGAATTTGTATGACCAACTCTAATGCTAACCTTGTAAAACTCTTTAATATATTTATTGACTATTTCACTTATTTTCCTTAAACTTCACATCTTCAGGAGCTTGAGCTTATTATCCACTAGAATAAAAAAAAATTCATCATCTCCACCATTCTTTCCCATTTAGTTGGTTTTTATATTTCTCTCTTATTTCATTTTAATTTCACCCCCTTCTACCAACTTCTAGGATAACCCTTAAGCTCAATCTTGGAGAATCACACCCACTCAAGATCTTTTACTTATTCATATTCAAACAACTCTTCAATGTTATTTATCCAATCTATTAATTTCTTTAGGATCACTACTTGATTATGTGGAGATATCAGTCTTAAGTCTTTGGACCCAATTTTTGTTATGGCTTTTAACAATCTAATATGTTGAGATTCCTCTTCATTATCACCAAATTAAGCACTAGCATGTGTCACAACATCTTTGTCCTCACTTTTATCTCATCTTATATGTTCAAACTCTCTTCTTGGTTCCTCTTGGATTGCATTAATATACCTCTAGAAGCCCCTATGTACTTCATGTTTGATTACAACAATTCTTTGAACATGGTTTATTTGTGAAGCCATTAATTTATAAAAAGTATTAGTGTGAGGCTTTCACAAAATTGTGATTCTAGAACTTTCACCTAAAACAAAAAAAAACAAAAAAAAAAAATCTAGGGCCTAGTGCTAAATGCCTCAATCTTTGATAATTTGTCAACACATATAAAAATAATTTACTTTGATATTCACCTATTGAATGTTAGGTTAAATGAAATAGAAAAATAACATAACAAAAATTTCACACATTGAACTATTCATTTATTTATTAAAAATATGGCATGCATCATGTAATATATTATAATACATTATAATTTCATTCCCATGCATATAAAACATCTTGTATCTTTGTATTTTCAGAATTTTAATTTCCTTCCTACAAATATTTCAACTTTCATGAGTCGCAAATTTTGATCAAGGAAGCTAATTAAGTACCCTTTTAAATTTAGGATTTTAGAGTTCTCAACACAATTCAACATTATTCAATCATCTAAATGTCTAAAGTTTAAGTTGATTATTTTTTATCAGATTTCTTAGCCTGAAAGACAAAAGACAACAAAATCTAAACATAAAAAACCCTATTATTTTATCACTCTTAGGACATCTTAGATCAATCAGCCTCATGAATTTTAACCAAAACTATCAAAAATTAAAGTAAAATATTTTTTTGGTTGATGTAAGATTACCCTTACACATTTTGTGCACCTTCATCTATATATGTTAGAATCCATTATGTAAAATTTTAATCTTTTATGTAATAAATATGATAATAAACATTTTAGAGGCTAGGATTTTCACTAACTAATGGTTTTCCTAGGGTATAACTTCTATAAATTTATCTTATGTTTTTTTATTTTATGGGTATTTACCTATGTAGGTGACATGGCTAGATATTCCTTAATGAGACCTTCAATGCATAGTTGTATTAGATAAGATAGATTGTGGTTGGACATAGGCATGTCAAAATAACTATTTGATGAATTTTACTAGATTGTGCATCCAATAATATGGAGAGTTTCAGAATTAATTAATGTATGAGTAATATATGAGATATTATATTTTGTGATTTATAATTTGATTCAATTAAATAAGCTTTTAAAGATGAGGTAATCCACAAGAACTTTAAAAACAAAATACCAATTATGAGGTAATTTGTCAAAGGTGGTAGTGAATAGAAAATTAACCAAAAGAGATTTAATATGTCGCCAAAGAGAGGGTGATGAATTATTAATGTGGTTTGTATAATGGAGGAACTATTGTCGGAATCATTTAATATTGAGAGGAGGGATGAATCAATGTTTTATAATTTACAAACTTATCAAGCTGATTCTCAAACCACTAGATGCATCATAAAGTAATTAATGTGCAAAAACATAAAGTAAATAAACATAACACCAAGATTTTAATGTGGAAATGCATAAAGGGAAAAACCATGATGGGATTGAGTACCCACAGTATTATTATACTATGGCGAGTAGTAGAACAATATTAAAAAATTGGAATGCACTTGTATTCAAGCTCACTGCCTAGAGCTCACTACTCAATTACAAAAGGGCTACATCTTGGAGGAAGGCTCATTTCCTTACAGGATAATACAAAATGATTACAGTGATAACTGATCTGAAGTGTAGCATCTAACTATTCCAAAATATAGTTTCAGTTAGGCTATGATTGTCTCCTACAACGGATCTATCATTTTGCTCTATAACACTGCTCTGTCACATACCCGAGCAATAAAATATTCACCAAACTTACAAACTCGCTCACACTGACTTCCTTCTCTCATCCCATATATCAAAATGATTAACCAAGTCAATCGTATATATCTGCATCAACCAAAGTAATCATTTACTAAGTCAGCTTCCAAAAACATGAAATGTGTTTCACCAAGTTGGCTCAGCTCAATCACAAATCCAAATGAAGACCAAAACAAGATGATAAAATGATTCTCATAAGTCGGCTCAATTACCTCAAACACGAAACTGATCACTGAAATCATCCTAACAAATCTGCAACACGTTACTCCAAAATAGCTCTACCCTAACTGAATTACTAGATACCAGAGCTCTAAAATTGCATAGAATTTAACACTAGATATCAGGATCACAAAGTAATCTATCTCGAACCTTGAATCAATTTCCTTGATCATCGGAACCCAAAATTTACCACCAAAATGAATATGTGCACCAAGATCTCATGCTCTACCCCTAACTGTGTTCCACCTTCCAAACTTACGACTTGAAACAAAATGTCTTTTGGTAAACCAATTCTATGTACACTTGATTTTCTTTGTGAACTGAGTTGCCATCAATGATAACCCCTAAGAAAGCATCATGCACCAGTCTTAAATGAAATAGTGTCTCTTGCCAACAATCTCTCCCTTTGGCATTGATGGCAACATTGTGAAAAATGAAATGAATGAATTGTACACTCAAGATGCAAAACCTGAAAATTTTCACTCTTACAAAGAATATACAAGATCCCCCTAAGAATTTACACCATTTTTCACCCTTCTCTCTACCCCTTTGACAACAATGCCAAAGATAAATGATCCACCAAAATTGATATACAAGAATATGTACAGTTGCTCACAAAAATTTGAAGATGTCTATGAAAATTGTCCTAAGGGAGAACAAATGTTTATCCCATGCTTTCCTCAATCTTTCCAAAATGTTGATAATCACACTAAAAAGATAAGCAAGCATTTTAGCTCCTTTTCTATCTGTCAAAAAATTGGAGTCCAAAGCATCATTAGCATCTTGCATACTTCTCATTAAAGAATATATCTGGGGAGTGATAAGACTCCTTAACTCAGACACTCTACCTAAAACTCTATTCTTTTCATGGTTTAGACTCTTGATTTTATTCAGTATACTCAAAACTTTGGGTTCAAAATTTTTAGCTAGAGTAGATTGTGGTGCATATGACTGTGATATGCTTGCTAGCTGACCTTCACATTCCCTTATTTTCTTGTCAATGTCCATGGTGAATTTAAGAAAAATCAGACATGACTTGTATATCTAACCACCTTCATCTAATGCATCTTGAATATTCTTCATAGTAGTAACTAGACTAAATTTATCATCCTCAATCATATTCAAAAATATTTTCAACCTCATGGAATTAAACTAATTCAAAACTGTAATATATGTTCCCTTCTGCAAAGATTCAAAATGAGAACCAACAACATTTAACAAACCCTTGAGCTTACTAGACAGATCAAATGTATCTAGTTTGAAAGATGGCATGATTTTCTCCAGCATATCTCTTGTTAATGATATTAACTCCTTGTCTATAGAATGAGACTTATGATTCCTCATTGGATTTGGCTTGAGATATAGTTGTCAATTTAAGTTCTTGAATGGGAGATAAAGAACTCAAGTCAATCAACCTTTGACCAAAATCATCTGAATCAACATCAACTTGTTTCCCCTTTACAAAACCAGTGTCTCTTGCCATTGTTGCCAAAGCCTGATCTATTGGCATTATGGATGAATTGATTCTGTGTTGCATTGATGTTTTTTTATTGGTCTCAACACTAGTTGTTATGAATGGTTACCGACATAAAGGTTTTGGTTACCAGTAGAAGATTTAGTGTTACAGGCAGAAGAGATTATCTGTTGGAAAACTCTAATATGTTTCGATCTATGGAATGTGATTGGTTATATGTGATACATGCTTCTGGAGCATATTTTGGTCAGTTGGTATTGGCTTGGTAACTAGATGTTATCATACACTCTTGTAAAACCTTATCAAAATTGGTTTAAGGCTCTACAGATAGAGCTTTCACTGAGGAATCATGACACGATGCATAAGTGATGTTGGTTTGGCTTCTAGAAGGATTTTAGGATGTAGAAGATGTTTTATCATCATCCTTCAACTACTTGAAGACATTGCTTTAGCATGGTGGACCTAGAATAGGTCCAATGCCTATCTAGGTTATGGACTAGTATCATGATAACTTGTACTCTATACGTTACTAGGATGTTTCAAGATGATTTATGAATTTGTGATTGTTGTTTTGGTCTTAAGCCAACATGGCATATCATTGTAATATTGAATTATGTAATGATCTTATTGTAATATCTTTTAGGTAGCCAACCTAATTAGTTTAGGCCTTAGGGTTTGTATAAATGATGTAAGATCTCATTGTAGAAAAAAAAGGAGGGAGGAAGGAAAAGGTAAGGAAACGTAATGTGCAAATATTGTAATATCATTCAGGAAGAGGATTAGGTTGATCATTGAGGATCGAATTGGGATTAAGGAAGAGGTGAAAAGCCTCCAGTATTGAGCTTAATCGGGATTGTAATTAGGCATGGTAGAAGCTATCTCTGGCAGTTCACTCAATTGGATTGTTGTCCATTTATCTTGAGGTGGTTTTAAACTTTGTAGTCATTGAGACTCTTTTGTAATGAGAAGTACGCTCTAGGCAATGTCCCTTCTTGCATGTGCATGCCCCTTATTGTATCACATACTTTCTGTAGAAGTATCATCTGACTCTGGGTAGGCTTCCACCATGGTTTTTCCCTTTCCAGGTTTTCCACATACAAATCATGGTGTTATGTGGTATCATTGCTTTGAATTGATTATCTATTTAATTGTTAAGTTACATTGTTTATCGATATCTATGTCTACTGACATCTATTTCTACTTTACCAGTATTTGAATATCTATGTGCTCCAGTTTGAAGTTATATTGTAGATTAAATGTTATAATGTGTTAACAACTGATTCACCTCCCCCCCCCTCTTACTTGTTCACTGGTTATCCTAAAAATTGGTATCAGAGATTTGGTCCTCTTTTGAAGAAGCTTAACCGCTTGAGGAAGATCCTATGGCAGCTACCACTTCTAATCCACTGACAACTATTTTCACAAGAGAAATCCCTAAGCTTGATGGAACAAATAATGGGATATGGAAAATTCGAATGGAGAATCATCTTAGATGTCTTGGCAAGGATATTTGGGAGATCATTGAGACTCATCTTAAATGTTTTGCATGTAATAAGATTGGTCATTTTGCATTTAGATGTCCTGAAAGGAATGCAAGGTTTGAAGAAAGATTGAAGAAATCTTTTAAGCCTAACCAGAATAGATAAAGATTCAAGAAAAGTAAAAAATGCTACATAGAAGATGAGGAAGGAGTAACTAATGACTCTAGGGATGAACCAATAGAAGACTCTGCTAGTGGATCCCAAATGGGTGCTCTATGCTTTGAAGGAAGATGAACCAAAACTGGATGTCATGAATGAAGAAAAGGCCCTAGCAGAAAAAGTTGAAGATAAGGATGAATGGGTAATTGATAGTGGATGCTCACATCATATGACTGGAGATAAAGGGAAATTTTTGTCCCTACAAGAATACAATGATGGTCAAGTCAGATTTAGAGATGACAAAGCATGTATGATAAAAGTTAGAGGTATTATTTCTTTGGATGGTAATCATAATACTAATAATGTCTATTATGTAGAAGGTTTAAAGCATAATATTATGAGTGTTGGTCAATTTGTTGATAATGGTTTCCAACTTCAATTTAATGATAGAAAATGCAAAATCATTAACAAGACTGGTTTGGAGATTGCAACCAGTATTCAGACAGGAAGTAATATCTTCCACTTGAACACTGGTAATAAGACATGCCTAATTGCTCATATTGATGAGAGTTGGTTATGGCATAAGAGGTCATGTCATGTTAATTTTGATTGTATTGTTAAGATCGATTCAACTAAAGTAGTTAGATATATACCTAAGATTATGAAGCCTCATAATCTGATATGTAAGGAATGTCAAGTTGGTAAGCAAGTTAAAAGTACTTTTAAGAGCATACATGATAAATCTAATGATGTACTTTATTTGATTCACACTAACTTATATGGTCCAGCAAGGTGTAGAAGCTTTCAAGGTGATAGGTATTTCACGTTGATTATTGATGACTATTCTAGAATGATGTGGGTGACTTTTCTAAGGGAGAAGTCTAAAGCTTTTGAGAAATTCAAGATCTTTAAAGAAAAGGTTGAAACTAAAACTGGATTGAAAATCAAATGTCTAAGATCAGATCAAGGAGGTGAGTTCTCTTCTCATGAATTTAACAGCTATTATGAGACAAATGGAATTAGGAGACATCTATCTGCACCTAGGTCTCCTCAGCAAAATGGAGTAGTGGAAAGAAAGAACAAAAGCATTTTGAGTGTAGCAAGATCTATGGTGATGGAAGCCAAATTGCCTCATATCTACCTAAGAGAAGTAGTGAGTACAATAGTATACACATTCAATAGAGTTCACATCAAAGGTGAAACCAGTAAGACCCCTTATGAACTATGGTTTGGACGTACACTTACTGTTAAATATTTTAGAGTTTTTGGAGGTAAATGATATATCAAAAGGGATGATTCAATTGGAAATTTTAATCCTAGATGTGATGAAGGGATATTTCTTGGATACTTAATTCAAAGCAAAGCATATAGTTGTTATAAAAAAAGATTATAGAAAATTGTGGAGAGTGATAATGTGAAAGTGGATGAGTAGTACATAAATCATTCTATATTATACGATAGGGAACCAGTAGTGGAAATGATCATAACTGAACCGACAATGCCTCAACTGGTATAGGAAGTTGAGATAGTTACACTGGCACAATCAGAAAATTCAACTGTGACTAATGATCAAAGTAGTGAACCTGAAGTTCAAAAGACACCAAGGTATGTAAGATTAAAATATTCTGAAGATCAAATCATTGGACATAGGAACAAGGGAGTTATGACTAGAAGGAAACTGGCTAGTGAAGAGGTATGTCTTATTTCTCAAGTTGAACTGAAAACTGTTATTGAAGCTTATAAGGATAAACATTGGTTAAAGGCTATGGAAGGTGAATTAGATCAGATAGAGAAGAATGAAACTTGGACTTTAGTTCCCTGGCCTAAAAATAAGAATGCTATTGGAACTAAATGGGTTTTTAGATATAAACTGAATGAGGATGGTAAAGTTGTAAGAAACAAGGCTAGATTGGTTCGTAAAGAATATTCTCAAATGGAAGGAATTGATTATGGTGAGACATTTGCACCTGTAGCTAGAATTGAAGTTGTTAGACTATTTCTTGCCTATGCAGCTTACAAGAACTATAAGGCTTATCAAATGGATGTTAAATGTGCATTTTTGAATGGTGAACTTGAGGAAGAAGTATACATTGAGCAACTTGATGTATTTTCACTGACTAATGATAAAGATATGGTTTGCAGATTGAAGAAAGCTTTATATGGTAAATTGTAGTGAACTTGAAGGATATTAGGGTAAATTGTAGTGAACTGGTAGTTATCTACTGTGATAACTTTGTAGCTATTGACATGTCTAAGAATCCCGTATTTCACTCTAAGACTAAGCATATATACATAAAGTACAACTTTCTAAAGGACAAGGTAGAAGGAAAGGAAGTCAAATTGGTTTATGTGAATACTAAAGAACAGATTGCAGACATATTCACTAAACCATTGTCTAAGGAATCATTTGAGTATTTGAGAGAAAAGTTAGGGGTTTTTGCCCCTTCGGTGAAGACTTGATTGATGCAGTTTTGTCATCGGTGTGACATGCATTATCAGAGGTATTATTCATTTTGGCTCTGATGAGTGGTGCTACTACTCAGGGGGATTTGTTAGCTTTGTGATTTTGAGGTTTACATTATTGCTTTGATTATTTTGTTAGATTTCTGGCATTAATGTCAAAGGGGGGGAGATATTGATGTGAAAATAAAGAAAAAAGGAGTTGTATACATTAAGGGTAGAGATTTATTTAGAACTTTATAGAAATATCATTCAGATTATTGATTGTCTTCCACAAGGGGGGACTTGTTTGGCACTTCTTAGTACTTAGATATTTTTCACATCTAGTGTTGCCATTAATGCCAAAGGGGGAGATTGTTGGCATTATGGATGAATTGATTATGTGTAGCATTGATCTTTTGACATTGATGTCAACACTAGCTATTATGGATGGTTACTAGTAGATGGGTTTTGGTTACTCGTAGAATATTTACTGTTACCAGTAGAAGAGATTATCTGTTGGACACCTCTGGTATGTTTGGATATATGGAATGTGATTGGTTATATGTGATACATGCTTCTAGAGCATTTTTTTGGTTAGTTGACATTGGCTTAGTAACTGGATACTATCATACACTCTTGTAAACCCTTACCGACATTTATTTAAGGCTCTACCGATAGAGCTTGCACTGAGGAATTGTGACAGGATGCATAAGTGATGTTGGTGTGGCTTCTAGATGAATTTTAGTATGTTGAAGATGTTCTTTGATCATGCTTCACCTACTTGAAGATATTGCTTTAGCATGGTAGACCTAGAATAGGTCTGGTGCCTATCTAGGTTATGGACCGGTATCATGATAACCTGTACTCTACACATTACCAGGATGTTTTGGGATGATTTATGGATTTGCGATTGTTGTTTTGGTCTTAAGCCAACATGGCATATCATTGTAATATGGAATTATGTAATGATCTTATTGTAATATCTTTTAGGTGGCCAACCTAATTGGTTTAGGCCTTAGGGTTTGTATAGATTATGTAAGATCTCATTGCCGATCAAAAAGGAGGGAGGAAGAAACAAGTAAGGAAATGTAATGTGCGAATATTGTAATAATATTCAAGCAGAGGATTAGATCGATTGTTAAGGATCGAATTGGGATTAAGGAAGAGTTCAAAGGCCACCAGTATTGAGCTTAACTGGGACTGTAATCAGGCATGGTAGATACTATCTATCGAAGTTCACTCAATTGGATTATTGTCCATTTATTTGAGGTGGTTTTAACCTCTATATTTAGTTAAAATCTTTTGTAATGAGCAGTACGCTCTAGGAAGTGTGCCTTCCTGCATGTGCAGGCCCCTTATTGTATCACATACTTTCTGCAAAAGTATCATTTGACTGTGGGTAGGCTTCCCACCATTGTTTTTCCCTTTGTGGGCTTTCTACATACAAATCATGGTGTTATGTGGTATGGTTTCTTTACATTGGTTATCTATTTAATTGTTAAGTTACGTTATTTACCGATATCTATATCTACTGACATTTGTTTCTGCTTTACTTTTATTTGAATATTTATGTACTCTAGTTTGAAGTTATATTGTGGATTAAAAGTTATAATCTCTTAACAATTGATTCACCCCCTCCCCCTCTCAGTTGTTCACCGGCTATCCTAACATGATATATCTTTTCCTCTCCTCTCTCCTTATCTACATCTTTTGCACTTTCACCTTTTCCACATTTCTCACCATCACCCTTATCCTTCTCCATATCCAATGTCTCCTTAGATGTCTTTTCTGACACAACTTCTATAACCAGAGGTTCCTATATAGCTTTATCAGAGGTATCTTTTACACCATCAACTAGAGTTTGATCATTTGAAGGTCCTTTTGAAGTGGCTTTCTCAAGTGACTAATCCTTTTTCTTACTAGGGACAACTATATTTACTTGCGGAATAGATGCATCTTGGGATGGTTCTTCTGGATTCACACCAACCCTATGGTCTATCAAAAACTGTCACGAAATTGTTTCAATTTCCTTTATCACCTCATCTTTCTTACCTGCCATAAGCTTATTCACCCTCTTCTTGCTTCGTAATATATCCTAGGCAAGCTTCAGTAATCTGATAACTTCATCTCTAGAAAAAACAAAAGATAGATTTGCTAGCACATATTCTTTTATTTTCTCATCCTCTAGACTAGCTATAAGTCTTCTTACATCCAAAATATCATATATAGTTTTAGGGATCATAGATGCAATTTCTATTAATTTCTTACTATATACATCCATATATTCTAGAATTGCTTCTTCAATGGCCAATTTTTATCCTTATCATCAAAAATTTTATAATATGTAGATACATTATTGAGATTCCCATCCTTAATAATTTCATCAATTAACTCCTTTAAAGTCAATGGGGGCATTATTTCAAATGTGCCTTCAATCTTACTGGATTTCAAGGTGGCATCAATCTCATATTTTTGCTTCTTTCTCTCTGGTCTTATTGGATGATTTAAATTCTTTTGTGGGTTTCTTTGTTTGATGGACTCCACCAGATTGTGAATTATTCACCACTCTATTGTAGGTGGTTGTAAGTTTCACCTCTCTCACTACTTCATCATATTTTGTCTCTATATCTTCAATAGTGGAAGTAACATATATTGTTTGAGGTTTATCGTTCTTCCTCTTCTTTACCCCATCGATTGATGATGTGGGCTGTGATTTGGGTGGAGGAGTGGGCTTCTGAACACCAAAAGTAGATGCAGACTGGGACTGCTTTAGCTTGGCCTACTTCGGAGGGGTGGAAATAGATTTAGTCTTCTCTAGATTTTCCATGTCATCCTTTAGATATTTTTTTCTCTTGCCCTTTGCACAGCCTCCTTGGTTATATCCATTTGTTATGCTAACTCCTCTACCTCTTTTGTTACTTTCCTCTTCCTAGCAGGTCCAATAAAATTTTTGTCCAAATCAAGATCTTTTTCCTAACAAATATTGAACCTTTTATTCCTTTTCATCTACTTGTTGACTGAACAAATGTTGAGAATATACATCAAGTGTGGTAACATCCACCTCATACCCCAAGAGCGTGATCCAAATAGTTCTTGGCTCAACTACCTCCATGTGAAATCGGTCTTTAATCAACCATGAAGAAGATAGTTTTCTCATACTTCTCAAAAATTTGTTTAGGTATCTTATCCCTATTATGCATTGTGGCTTGAAAAGATTTCAAATAACCCCATAAAGAATATTTATGAGCAATATTATCTCCTAAACCCTGCAATCCTTACTTGATCTGAATGGCCACTAGTTTATCATAACCCCACTAAATATTTCCAATACTGGGGATTTCATTCAAGAAATACAATTCTAAGCAAACTATCAAGGAACCAAAACTGAATACATACTTCTTGTCCTACTTAATCTTCTTCAAGTTTCTTAATAACTCACTAAGAAGTATTGAACAAAAATCATACCTTTTGCCTTCCTTCAGAATCTCATAGGCTGCAAATATAGCCATGTCGGATACAAAATTTTGCATGCTCGATTAATATACCTTATATCCAATTACCATCGAGGAAAATAAAACATCGCACTCAATGATGTTAGTGATAGTCATCAATTGGTTATCAAATTGAGATCCAATAACCTTTGTTATCATTGTGTGGTTTACTTTCCTCAATATGGGAACCTCACCAGATACACTTAAATAGGTAATTGTTTCAATGGCTTGCTTGGTTATTTTATGAGGCTGATCTAGCCACATGGATTCATCATGGATTCAACTTAGAATGTATCTAACCCATTCGGGTTCATCGAACATCGAGAAGTGAATAAATTAGATGAAACCTGCAGTGACTTGAATTTTGGCATCAAATTTTGTAGACTATCCATTGTGTGCTTGGTGTAAAGTGAAAGCATGTCTGCATTCCCAAGATCCTCAATATTGCAATGGATATGTGCCCTAATATCTTTGTTGTGAATTATGCCATATGGGATAGAAAAAATTGCACTTTCCTAATCATCCTCAGTGGATTTGAATGGGTGCATCTTGAACAAGGGCCTTGCCCTCTCATAAAGTTTGACCATCAATGGAGTCGCAATACCGGATACAAATGTAGATGCTATTTTGAAATAAGAGTGTGAACAAATAGCTTCACAAATAAAAAATACCTTTTGATTCTCAACCGAATTCAAGAAATCATTGATAGACTGCTTCAAGCTTGGATTTTGCTGCTAAAACTCTTTCACTCTACTATTGTGCTCTTCTCTCTTGTTCACATTTTGAAGAACGAGCTATTGATATGCCCTTTTATTCATCGAAAACCTAATTTCAAGTTGTAATAAATTCATAACCCTAATGACTTTTGGATATACCATTTTTCATGAATTCATTCACTATATTATCAAACTCCCATGAAATCTTTCGAATAACAACCACACGGTTGATCTCCATCGTCTACACCCATCCTCGACCAATTACAAATCTCCAAAAGGGGGTTTAAAAGGTTTGCATGATAATCTCCCCCTAAGACCAAAATGTCTTAGTTACTAGATGAGGTTCCTACACCATAATCAGGTGTGGAGCCATTTTGAACAGTAGAATCTTCTTTCTTCACCCACATCTTCTTATGTTGATCTTTGATTGCTTCCACCTTATCTTTTCCCTTTTCATATAATTTATTTTGTCCTACTGGAGCATTCCTATTTCTATAGTATCTTGCAATATGACCAGGTTTACCACATGCATCACAAAAAACACTTCTCTGCATAGGCTTGAAGTTCATATGATTTGATCTTTTCCTGCATTGGTTAGAAATATGCCGAAACATACCACAAGTATAACATCTCTTATTCTACTAGTTATTTATCACTATTCTGCACAGGTTTGACTTGTGACCAAATTTTTTTGCATATGAAACATTGATCGGTAAAGGTAGAAATATTATTCATCACTTTATTCATTATTCCATTATTCATCCTACTTCTGCATTGACTTGCCATATAATCTAATTTACCACAAACAAAACATTTACCATTGAATTTATAGGTATTAGGCCCTATCTTGCTAGAGGTCTCTTGTTCTTCTACTAATGATTGCTTTGACCAGAACCAGAGGATTCTCCGTTCTCAAATCCAAGTCCTCGCATGTCTTTTCCATGTCTCCAAATCTCAAGCATCTCATCCAATTGGGCTGAAATAGCTCTTTGAATTTTTCTTTGTACTCATTAGAAGTAGTCACCTCATCTCTTAGAATTATGATCTGTCTTTCAAGTTCTTGTCCATCATTCTTTGTTTGCACCAATTCAAGCTTTTGCTGATCATTCTCATATGTCAATTTGCAACACTCATCAGATCTATCTTATGGTGATTGATTCCGGGTTTCTTTATTCATCTTTAGGTCTTCAATCTCCTTTGTCAACTTCATGACAATAGATTGAATTTCATTTATAAAAACTGCATTCTCCCTAGCCACCTTCTCGCATTCATATGTCTTGTCTTGTAGGGCTTGATTGTCTATGTTTTGTTCTTCTCTCTCATTCAGCTTATCCATCAATTCTTTTCTCTTCTCTCTTGATGTGCTCACTTGATCTTTCAATGTCTCAATGAATTATTCAACTGCATTCGTATTTATTTTCAAGGAACTTACATCTTTTCTTTCTACATCAAGATCTTCAAGTGCCATAGTAAGTTATCTCTACAAACTAGAGTCCATTGATTCAATCTTCTCAATCTTCCTCAAGTTATTGGGCTTCTTCTGAGGAACAAAATTCTCATGCCAATTTTTGGAATCAATGAACACTAAGAAGGAGGGGGTGATTCAATGTTTTATAATTTGAATACTTATCAAACTGATTCTTAAATCACCAGATGCATGAGAAAGTAATCAAAGTGCAGAAAAATAATGTAAACAACCACACAACTATAACACCTATATTTCAACCTGGAAACCTGGAAAGGGAGAAATCATGGTGGGATTGAGTACCCATAATATTATTATACTATGGCAAGTAGTAGAACAATATTAGAAAAGTGGAATGCACTTGCATTCAGGCTCACTACCTAGAGCTCACTACTCAATTACAAAAGGGCTACAACTTGGAGGAAGGCTCACTGCCTTACAAGCTAATGCAAAATTATTACAGTGATAAATAAACTAAAGTGTAGCATCTAACTATGCCAAAATACAATTTCGGTTAGGCTCTGATTGTCTCCTACAACTAATCTGTCATTCTGATCTATATCATTTCTCTATCACATACCAGAGCAACAAGATCTTCACCAAACTTACAAACTCACTCACAATAACTTCCTTCGCTCATCCCATATATCAAAATGATTAACCAAGTAAATATTATATATCCACATTAACAAAAAGAATCATTTACTAAGTCAACTTCCAAATACCACAACACGCAACATGAAACATGCTTCACCAGGTTGCCTCAACTTGATCACAAATCTAAATGAAGAACAAAACAAGATGAGAAAGTGCTTCCCATAAGTCGGCTCAATCACCTCAAACATGAAACTAATCACAAGAATCATCCTAACAGATCCTAATAGATCCGCAACACACTTTACTCCAAAATAGCTTTGCCCTAACTGAATTACCAGATACTGGAGCTCTAAACTTGCACACAATTCAACACTGGATATTATGATCACAAAGTAATCTATCTCAAACCTTGAACCAACTAACTTGATCACTGAAATCAAGATGTGCACCAATATCTCATGCTCTACCATTAATTGTGTTCCACCTTCCAGACTTATGCTTTAGGAACAAAATGACTTTTGTTAAACCAATTCTATGTACACCAGATTTAATCTGTGAACTGAGTTTCCATCAATGACAACCCCTAAGAAACTATCATGCACCAATCTTTACCAAAACAATGTCTCTTGCCAACAACTATATGAGATATTAAAGGTGGTGTAGAAGTAAGTGAAGGTATTTGAACAAGACTACTAGATGAACTCTAACAATAGGCATGGGGATAATGATGAAAATGAACAATAGATAGATCCTATAGAATTATTTGTAAGAGAAGATGATAAAAATTAGGGGATGTTGAATGTCATTTTTCACATTTGTAAGAAGACAAGAGTGTACATGTGAAACTATTTTGTGAAGTTGTATCATGAGGAATTGATAGACTAGATCATTGACCTAAAAGAGAAGCTTAGTGTGAAAATATTGCATACTTGGATATGCCAAAGATAAAATAAAGGGAAATCTATCAAATTTTGAAAGGAATTCTAGTTAGAAACAAATATAGGATTGTCTAAGCATGACTAGATGATGGAAGAGTTGGAATCCAATTTTTCTAATTCTCTCACATAGGTCAAAGAAGCCATCAAGAATTTAATGTCTAAAGTCATCTCTTTCAAAGAGTATTTGTATTAAGTGCATAAATAATGGCAACTAATGAAGGTAATGAGGTCCTTTATAGGAAATAAGTTAGTTTGTTGGACCCTCTTTGATTCTCTATCTTTTTCTTTTTGTCTACCTCATTTTTAAGACTTTTAAGTATTTTATTTTTTGATCAATCTCACTCCTTGGGAGATTAGTTTCATTTTCGTTAATGGTTGCTTTTAAATGGGTCCAATCTCTTTCTCGAGATAATCTAATAAAAAAATAATATATTATTTAGAGTAGTTTTTAGTGTGAATGATTGGTTTTGTATTACAGTTTAAGGTAATTTGGATGGTTCCATATCTACTTTTGAGAATGCTGAGTATATTGGTTTGAAATGGTGTTAAGTTAGAACTATTAGATTGGAAAATTTTTATTTAAGGTTTACACTAATGCATGTATTTAGAAGGTTGTTAATACTATTAGATGTATATTGCATGTACACTACTGAACATTGGATAAATGAAAATGATAAATTTATTATTTTCACTTTATAGAAGTATTTGAGGTAGTTTGGTGTTTTACACAAACTTGGGGATAGTATGAATTATTTACAAAGTTAGAAAACATATCATATTATATTTATGAAGCATAATGTGAAGAGCATATCATGTTATCTTGCAGACCATGTGGTTAGTATAGAACTTCAGTTTACAAGTAATTGGTTATTGTATAAAAGAATCGATTGTAACTAACTATAATTAATTTATAGAATCAACATAATAATAAATATATTGGAAGCTACATTTGTCCCTCATTGAGGATTTTTGAAGGGTACATCTTGTGTCAATTTATGGTTTATCAATATTTTATGCATGTTTTTTTGTATGGATTACATAATTGGATGGTGATGGAGGAACTCACACAAATATATCAATGATGTATACCCTTAGACAATGATCAACCTTGTTAATGGAAATAATAGAATATTGATATTTGATATTGCGAAAAACAACATGATTCGTGATAAAATCAATACTTTTTCCTTCACTTGATTGTGTTATCTAGTAAATGGATGAGAGGTTTACAAACAACATGAGAATGAGAAGGTTTTTTTCTTAAAAATTCTATTATTTATCTCAACGTAGCCTTCTTCCTCAAGCATCTAATAATTTTAAATGAACTCACAAAACTATATTTTTTATAGGTAACTCTATTCCTCTAATATATTATTAGTTTTTCCTTGTATAAAAATAAATGTAGCTACCAAACGATATTTGCACACATAAATATAGAAATTTAATAAATCAATAAATATTAAATAACCAATTTAATGCAATATTTTTCTTTGGAAGGGTGGTTAACTACTGTGTATGGGTTCTATTTCTCTTTTCTTAATCATGTTAGACACAAATGTTTGGTTTCTTTTCCTTTCTACCTCTTGTTGTTCTTGGAATCTATTATTAACGATCATAACAAGAATTAGCAAAAACTATATCCTCCATGAGGGTTTGATTTTTCTGATTATAGAAAATTTCAAATCCATCTCATCATCCCATAAGGTTAAAAGCCATGATAATCCCACTTTGGGTTTCAAGAAGATAGGGTCTAAGGAGGAGATAGAGAGAGAGATAGGGGATGGGGAAGATGATTCTACAAATGATGACTGAGAAATAGAGAACACTTCTTCCTCTGAGTAGATAAAAGGTAGTGAATTGTTGGAATATAATAAAGTCAATTTTCCCCTTAGGGATTAAAAAGGGAAATTTATGGAAAGGAAGAAGGTTGAGAATTCTTCTCTTAGTTGGGTGAAAGAGGATTTGTGGCTTGAGGAAGTGATGGATAACCAAAATTTAGGAGCATAGAATATGGTGGGTGGGGGGACGGTTCCATGGGAGCAATACCTTCCCCTCCCTCGTCTTTTTGGGCTAAGGAGGATAAATCACCTTGCCTTCCCTAGGGACCTACAAAAAGACTTCATTTTTTGGAAAGAAGCTCGAGAACACTTTTGATCTTCTAAGCATTGCCAAGGGGCTAATCCCACAATAGTGGGTTACACTTTTTGGTACAGCCTAATTTTTATTGAAATCGTACTTTTAAAAAAAAATATAATGATTTACGCTTTAAGAGGTCCCGTTTGAAGTAATTAATTGAGGAGAGTTAGATCAAAGTCTCTTAGATAAAAAATTCCTGGATAGAATCTCTCTATTTCTAAATCATACTTGCAATAGGGTCTCCTTCACACCTATCAAAATGTTGATAAAAAGCCACTTTTACTTTATCTTTGGGGGGTCAAATGAATTCATTTAGAAGTTTTATTTTTTTAAGTATTTAGTCCTTATAAGCTTTCCAAATAGTATAATTTTGAATATATTTAATTTCTTTAATATTCTTATGTTTCATTTCTTATGAATTTAGTTTTTTCATCAAATATTAAGACTTGTGTTTCACATGTGGAAAAATTGAAAAATAGAGGAAAAAAATTGTAATAATATATTTTCTCTAGGTACTAATATTCTCATTTCAACACAAAAAGAAGTTAATTAAAATGCATACAATAAATTTTATGCATTACAGAATACACCTCTGTCTAAATTACAGTTACTCTATCTTTAAAAAATAACTAAAAAAGATAAATGTAACAAAAAAATATGAAAAAATATCCATTCACTAGATATTCGTGAGATAATTCTATATTCGAAAAACTAGAATTTCCTTCTTTCTATAAAAAATGTTATGGATTACCAAATAAATGTCACTTTTGAGAAATGTCGATTATTGTAAGTATTAAGCTATTAAAAGTTACATAACAATATGGACAATGAATTTTTAATTATTTAAAATAAAATATATCTAGAATCTATATGAAAAATATCACAAATTAGTATTTTACTTCATCTTCAAATTCTTAATGGTTTAGCTGCTATAGGTTTTAGAAAGTAATGATCCGATGCAAAATATTGATTTTGGTGTCATGTTTGGCAAAAATGTGTAACCCAGTATTATGAGATCACTGAGATCACCCAAGGATGTGACGATCGACTAGTTCAAGATTTCTAAATGGTTATTCCTAGAAATAAACTTGGTGAAAGTTAATATCTAGTCCATCAAAAGCAATATGGATGAGTTAGAATACAGTGGTTGCCAGTCAGGTTCTAGGGTCAATGATGGAAATGTGATTACACATGAAGAAAAGAGAAGAATGTTTTCTATCATTGAGAATGTTGCTAAAGATGTAGCTCATTTGAAAATAGATTATGAAGGAAGGCTAGGGATTTTAGAAGTGAAAATGAAGAGAACTGATGACAACATCACAAACTTGGTTAATATGTGCTATAGAACTATTCATATTAGTGCTCAAGGAATTAAAACCCTTGTTAATCAATGGAAAAATATGCAGCCTTTAAAGCTAGGGGGAACATTATTATTGATCTAGATTTGGCAAAGAAGGGTAAACATGTTGAGGATGACAGTGGTACATTGACTCAAACTCATAGGCATCTCAAGAAGACCAAGGAGAAGGTTAACCTTAAACTGTGAGACACGAGGAACCTATCTCGCAATCTAGACCAAATGGAAGTTGAAGTTGCAGAAGCCTTGAAGAATACATGTTCGTTGTCTACTTGCTTTCTTGTTTTGGCCTACTATGTTAGAAGTGATTTCCTTGTTGAACTTGTTTTTTTGTTGAGTTGTGGATTGGTTGTTTGTTTTTTATTGACAATTCTTTGTACCAAGTGTTTTAGGTTCCCTTGAACACATTTTATTCCTTAATTAAAACCTTGGTATAATATTGAACATCATAAACTTGAGTATAATTTTTTAAGTAAAATCCTATGACTTGAAATTCACCAAGAATATAAGAAGTTTCTCTTCACTTTGATATCTTGACCACTAGCAACTTATGTTGTTAGAAACATAAATTAGAGGCTAGTAATAAGATTTCAATAAGCTCACTAAAAGAATAAGATTATTTAAGATATACTAAACTAAATTGAAAGATGATTCATTGATTGATACAAATTGATTTACAATGCAAGCATTTATATGGGCAACAAAAATATTTTTAGAATTGTTCAACTACCTCTAAAACTATTGTATGCAAGTTGTTCTAGTGTAAAACACCAATATTCCCCCCTTGTTACAATTATTTAAACAAGAGTGTAACATTCTAAGGGTTGAACACAATCCTTTTGGATATTTTGATGAAGTGCCTTCACCAATCCTCCTCTTTCGCCTAGGACACACCGAAATGACTGCATTAGCAAATATCTTGACTATAGAACTTACAACAATCTATCCAAATTGGAGAACATAAAGTGTTCCCAACCTCCATGCACAAATAAACACATTTCCTCTAAAATTCAGCATCTCCTCTGAGTTTGTCTAGTGCCTCCTCTAGTACTGGACATGAGACACCTTTCCTCTGAAAGTCCACATTTTCTCTGAGTGTGTCTAATGAATCCTTAAGTATTGTGGAAACAATCCCTCCTCTGTTGTACAAACCACCAACCAAATGTATACACATGAGACACCCTTCCTTTAAAAGTCCCCATCTCCTCTAAGTTTGTCTAATGTCTCCTCAAGTGTTATATAAATCACCAACTAAACTTCGAATACACCATGTACACCCACAAGAAATCTTACCCCCCCTTGCTCCTTGAGGGGACACACAATGCCAAGGCCCCTCTTCTCTTCAAGGACACAAATACAGTGCTTCTTATGCAATGAATCATCCGTAAGAAAGAAGCTAGCTTGGGATAATAGAAGACCTCCAACCTCCATTGCCTCCAACCTCTGATATATCATCTTCTCAACTCTCTAAAACAAAAATATTTCATCAATTTTTACATCGTGAGATGAGTCAATGTTATCAGATTAGTGGTTTGGATGCACTAAACAACAAAAGTGCATTTCACCAAAACAATATGATCAAAGTTTGAAGCCTATGAACCAAGTAAAATATTAAGCCCATCCCATATTTCCTTTGACATCATCTTAGATCAATGTTATGCAAACATGCATCAGATAAACAAAGACCAATCAATATTCTAGTCTTATGATCTTTAGCCATCCATTTTGTAGTTTCATCTACGTTTTGTGATTTTTTAACAATTCCACTCATAATGTCCCATCCATCTTTTTCAATTAAAATAAATATATTTTTATTTACAAAATATGTAAATCATACCCTTCAAATTTAACAACGGTAAAAAAATTATCTATTTCCTTATCACTCCATATAGTTGTATAAGCATTACATATGTCAACATGTTTTGTGCACAATAAATTTTGACATAACTTAAAAAATTTCTCAAAAGTCTGCAAGCCCCTTAACGACAAGTATCAAATCTAGAAGAAAACTTTATCAAAGAAGATAGAGATGTCACCCTTGTGTGTGATTGCTCAATACATCATGATGACTGATGAAAAGCTCCTCTTTGTGTGACTGCGCACTTCTCCAAACTACATTCTCATAAAATTCAGCGTAGAATACCTTCTATCATATTGGTATGCCTATCATACCTCCAACTACTGTGATAACATGCATCTGGTCAAACACATCAACTCTCAACAACTTCAAACACCATCTCTAGACTGTGCTGACAGTTCTTTCTTCTATATTGCACAACCAATTTCCATGCCATTTTGTTTACTATTAGAATAACCACGAATGCTTTAACCTTAACCTCACCTTAGTTGCCATCCACCATATTTGTATCTTTCTTCGCTACTGATTTCCTGAAATTGCCCTGATTGATTTCTTTCACATTTCTGTACATATACTGTAGTAGAAATCTTCCTTTAAAAGCAAGCAACAACAAACAAAAGCGAAGCAAGCAACAACAAACAAAAACAATCTTTGATAGACATTTCTCACACCATCATTACACTTTTTTTGGTCAATAGAATGAAGATCTAGAATAATATATTGATTTTAAAAAGAATTTACACAAAGAAACCATAGATTTCTAAAATGACCCAGTAGAACCTAAAAAGAAAACTACAGAAAGAGAAAGAGAAAACCACATCCAAAACTCTGAAATTTTCTGAACTCAGAATGAGATTTGAGTTCCCAGAAACCTCCATTTTAGAAACCTAAGGGCCTCTGTGTTTTTATATGTGAATTCTCTGATACCATATAAAAGATTAGAATACTTAGATTCATTTGCATAGGCAATACATACAGTTTTAAAACTGATCAGCCAAGTCGAGAACTCTCATATGCAATTAACAAACTGTTGTATGCAACTTATAACTCAACTCCTTTAAAAGGGTGTTTAACTAATAAATTGAATCAAAATAAGACAGAAATTTAGTACAAATGACATGTGGATAAGTCAACATTAATGATTGCATTAAAAATAAATTATTATTATCAATATCTATTGATTATAAGAAAAAAATCGATATATTAGATTATAATGAAAATAGAGGTACAAAATTTTATGATTAAATAAATTAACTAATAATTATAATCTTACAATAAATTGTATATATATGTCCCATTTAGGAATTACAAGTAGATATTCTTGGATCTCTCCCCTTTTAATAATGGTTTTGAAGGTCAATACTAGATGAAATCTGTAGTCCATCCCTACTCAATAATGTTGGAGGTTTCAATTAGTTCAATCCACTCAGTTGGGCCCTAATATTTCTTATTTTCCTTGGTGTCTACTATATTAGGTTCTTATATCAGGTTCTTCATGTTGGATCTTATCTTATGCATTTGGATGTTCCTATTCTTCTCTATCCTTTTCCTAAGTACCATACAAAAATCAAATATTTTTTTTGTTATGCCCATGAGCTTAAGTTGGTATGAGATGGATTCAATACTTTTTGAGCCCTTTATTCAAGAGAAATTTATGTGCCATATGATTTGGTTAGAAGAGTAGCCCAACATGTTAGTGATACACACTCAAATTTTGCACATTTTTTAAATCAAAATTATTTTTCCATTCTAAAAGATAAATATTATGTTGTCTTCTCCTAGTTCATTATAGACAAGTATTTTTCTATGCATTCAAAACATATTATATGCTCAATTTCATCTTATATATACAAATTTAAGCTAATAAAGTGTTTCTAGATGTTTTCCACTGATATAATCCATAGTACCCAGATAATGCTTCATATATGGTTCATGTTTACCACCATCTCTTTTTATGAAGGATTCATCTTTATAATGGGTACATGCTTCTTCACCATGTTCTTTCCATTATGGTTGTAGCCCTACCTCTCGATATGGTTTGTAGGGTTTTCCCTACAATATATTTGGTATCTAGTCTCCCCTTCTAGTTTGTGCATTCTTCCACTTCTTAGCATGGGAAAACTAGTTGTCTTGACTATGACAAAAAAAATTTCTACACCTTGCCATTTATTCTATGCATGGTGAATTTTATAAAAAATAAATCAAGACAGATATTATACCAATACTAGTTTTGATTCTATTTCTAGTGACTAGGATCTCCTGGATTGTTAGGGCACTCTTCATGATAGAAATTCCTAGCTTCTCTTGCTCATGCAGCCCTATAAGCTTAGTTGTTTAACAATTCTATTTTCTCTTATTTTGAGATATGTTTCCATTGCAACAATTTTTGTATCAACACTATACTATACTTTTTCTTTAATATTATAGTTATATTTATTAGATAAATTTATATTAATTTTTTGCATTAATCTACCTTTATATAAAAATTATTTTATTCTATCAAAGTGCATAAAATATTTATCTACAAATTGCTATAATCTTAAAAGTTAGAATTATATAATTTAAAAGAATAAAAATTTGAAAAATGATTCATTATAAATTAGAGACTGAAAAAGACTCCACAAAATTGATTGTACATTATTTTTTTATTCAAAAATTTATTATTGTACAATACTTTTTAATTCTAAAATTTATTATTGTACAATACTTTTTAATTCTAAAATTTATTATAATAATTTTTCAAATAAAAAATAATAATTATTTTATTACTATAAAACAATCGCTTTATTAATTAATTAACTTTTATATGCTTATCAAGCTAACGTGATGATCTTTGATTCTTTTCATTGATGCTGGCTATACCATGGATTAACTGCTAACAGTTAACTGAATTGAGTTTTGTAAGATAATGATTAAAATAATTATATTAATCTCAATACTTCGGAGTAATGAAGAATAATCGAAGCAATTTAGATAACTACTCTAAATTAACAGACTTTGCTACTTGAATTGGAAAATACCACCAGTGTTTTTTCTGTTCTTTTCTTAAATTTTTTTTAATTGACAGTTAAACCTGAATAAAACGTATATCACATTGTTATAAAATATAGTTAGAAGTATGTTAAAGCTCCCCACAATATTAGCTAAGCGACAATCAGTGGTGTAGACTTGTAGTTACATGTGCTTCTGGCAACTACATGCTTTGCAGCACAATCCAAAATGATTAATACAATACTGGACATTCCTTGCATACAATCAACCATGCAAATAGAAAAGTATAAAATGTGGCCAATGAAGACGAAGGGCCAACAAGTACAATTATTGATTGTTTAAGCAACAAACAAATATATCTCAGAATTGCTTATATTCAATGCGTCCACCAGAGCAGGTTTAACCCACATTGTCTTGCCTGTTGTAGTGAGATCGAAGCCAGATGCTATTGGTTTTATAAGAGGTGGTGGTTAATGTGTAGGTAGGTGAAAGAACCACAGAAATATGACAATATATTAGTAAGCTTATTCCCGTTTTGAAGAGATGATAAGCAGTTAGCTCAGAGCCTGTTAAGCCACTAAGACGAAACATATCTTTATATTAGTTTCAAATCCTCATACTGTTTGGTTTAGACCTGGGGGTTTACTAGTGTGTGTACTGCATTTAGTGCCATTGTTATAGATGTAAATAGTCTGTTAACTCTCAGTTGAACGTGTATGAACATTGTACAATCTTATTTCTGTCAAAGTTGAAAACTGCGCTCCAACATTAACACTGATGATATTTACAATAGTTTTCTCGATTCAAAGTGATCTGTAATTAAGGCTTACAAATTGAATTTGGATCTAACTTAAATTACAGATTTATTCTCATCGGAAACAGAATTGCGTGATTAACCATTGAAAATACAAAAGTTAAGTTCATTTAATGATTTCCACAGCTTAATAATGTTAATTAATAACTTAAAGAGTAAATAAAAAAACAAAATGAATAAAAGAGAATTAGAAGACAGAAGAGAGATCACGAGTTTGATAACGGAATTCGCTCAATATGAACTACCTCTCTGGGTCCGCTTCTCAATGTAAGACCGTTTTATTGATGGTGTCAAGCATTAATCGCCTTATTACATCATCCAAACTTTTAAACTGCATTACAACATCTCTCAGAATCTCCTCTTACGCCTAAAGGTGCTCACCTACTCTCCTTCAAAAAAATTCAAGATTCCTATTCTCCCACTCTAGAGAATTCTAATTCATGAAATTGCTTGCCTTTGCAAGCCAAAAACTCCCCCTTTTTATACAATTACATTTACTATAATGGGGCTAACAATAAAATTTTCCATATCAACTAAATAGAGCCTTTCAAATTTTAATTATCAGGCTTATTTAAATAACAATGGGCTCCCCTTATTTCCAGCCCACTAAATTATCGTTTCTGATGGAGGTTCAGATCTGCGAGCATGACAGCCCAGCAAGGACATGAAGCCCGTGAGTTGCCAGCCCAGCGAGCCACCCGAAGCCCGCGAGTTGCCAGCCCAGCGAGCCACCCTATACGACGGCAAGAGCCAATAGGCTGAACCTCTTCAACTAAGAGCCAAAGACTGAGGGGTATCCATTCAACTTCACCAGTAGACCAAAGACCTATTGACTTAAATTATCTTTAAAAAACACCCTTAATAGAAACTTTAAATAAAGATATTGATAGTTGGGGGGACTCCGGCTAAACATGAGCCCTTTTTACACGGCCCAACATTGCTTATACGAGAAAATATTTACGGTCCCATTTTCGTTTCGAAAATCTTCCCTGTTGCATTTGTTGGGAGTGTTTGATAAAAATGGGAGGTTAGGAGTTCAAACCACCCAATCTCTTTTCTATTGGATTTGTTACTGTTTGTACTCAATAAAAAACGTACGCCTCGCTTAACTTGATGGTAGCGCATGAAAATAGGATGAGGTTCGTTGTGGGTTCGAAACGGCAAACCAACTTTTTGAATGAACATGCCATGAAATCGGAGGAGAGGTGAGTGGTGCCACATTTTTTTTGGATCCTCCCGGATCAGAGCTCTTTCCCAAAAATCAATTTCCATTCGCTGATATTAGAGGAACCGAAAGCCCAAACAACGAGATAACAGAATCATGGCTTGATTGTTTAAACTTGTTGATGAACACTGCAGATGGAATGATGGTGGATCTTCTGTCGAGTTTCATAACCCATTCAGTGAAGTTGAAGAAGAAAGTTACCAGCATACATCTCTTTGGAATTTTACGTAGATTATCAAGTCAGGGTTACAAAAGTAATGCATGCTAGAGCTTTACTTGCCATGGGGGATGGGTAATAGCAAACAACGACAGGAAAAAAGAAGATGCACCGTTCAAGTTTACGTCTAAGATAGGTTTCCATTTCATTTAGAAAGGTGTATTATATACATTATGCCGATGAATTGTAAGTATATACACCTCCCTGAAACAGAAATATTTTCTAACTTGGTTTCAATTGTTGTAACGTTCACCTATTGTGAAACCCCAACGTATATATATATATTTAAGAGATTTTTGTCTTAGAGGCTAATTTGGCATTCTAGCCTTACTTGGTGTTTATCAATTTTGTAAAATTTTCTAACCTACACAGTATGGATCTAGCAAGAAGAGAAGAGCAAAATTTGCAGAAGAAAAATCACAACAAAGAACTCATCAACCATTAATTAATTAATTATATTGTTTACAATCTATTCAATGCACGATTTATACAAAAAGAGTCACGGCATGATCAGAGGATTTACGGTGGAAACAAACACAATTACTCGCAGTGGAAGAGGCAAAGGTCACAGTTAATCTCATAGATCTTTGTTGTTAGCTTATATGCAAAACATGCAACCTTTGTTGTGATTACGGTGCAAACTGTGCTCTCACCGTAAATCATAGAGAAAACAAAAGTTATGCACTAACAACCCCCCTTAAGTCTAACTAAGGAGAGATGAGAGAGATATGGATCTTGACAACAAAGCCTGATCAAGAACCCAATTACAAGGAAGAAAGGAGAAAACCTAATTGAGAGAAGCTCCTAACCATTTATTCAAACTAAAGAAGAAAGCTGCAAACTGAAAATGAATCCACACTTTAATAGGATTGTACAGAATCATAGAAACCACTACATGAGTACCTCTGGGATACTTTAAAAATGCAGTTGTACATATTCTGCATTTCTCAAATGGATGAACTGACAGGTACACGGTCTCTGAATACAAAAACTAATCATCTGAAGATAGGAAGATTATGAATCTATAGAAATGTGCTCCAAAATGAAGAACTACAAAGATGACCTCCAGTTGGGATGATGTCATTGTATATCCATTGCTCAATAATGTCCCAACGAAACCATGGAAGCACTTGAGGATGCAACTCTGGAATCTCATGTAGTTAGGAACCCTGCTAGAAAGACTCTCTAGGAGAAAACAAAGTTGCAACATTGGAATCTCATGTAGATAGGAATTTAGAACAAAAGAATACGTTTGGCTATCATTTGAAGGAAGAGTGTATAGCAACTTTAATCTTCTACTTTTATTCAGAAAACTTATTAAAAGAAACCTATACTAAATGCATTAAAAAAAACCCCCATATAAACTTTCTAAAAGTTCTTTTTTTTACAAAGCCCCAAATTTTCCAGATCTTTGTCATGCAGTGCTTGCAAACCTTGCAGAAGAAAAATCAGAACAAAGAACTCATCAACCATTGTACTAATTAATTATATTGCATACAATCTTCTCAATGCATGATTTATACAAAAAGAGCCACCGTATGATCATAGGATTTACGGTCGAAAAAAGGAAACTGCTAGCAGTGGAAGAGGCAGAGGTCACAGTCAATCTCATAGTTCACTATTTTTAGCTTATATTCAGAACATGCAACCTTTATTCTGATTATGGTGCAAATTGTGCTCTCACCGTAAATCATGAAGCAAATAGAAGTTATGCACTAACAAATTTTATCTCACATATTTTTGTATATCTATTTGAATTTCAAAGTGAAATAATACAAAACATAAGGAGAAACAATTAAAATACAGTCCTTTGTTTCTTTTAAAATTTATTTTTAATAAATCAATTTTAGATTGGAGTGATTTTTATGTGGAGATATTTTAGAGCATATGTGTGTGTGTGTGTGTGTGTGTGTGTGTGTGTGTGTGTGTGTGTGTTGTGTATAAACATGAGTGTTTTGTGGCCAATTTAAAGCATGTTTAAAGTCCATAATATTAAGAGTTGCACTACGTTGGAGGCCATGATTATGTTGATAGTATTAAAAGTAACTTATCATATGGATCAAACATTTTTATTTATTTTTTAAAGTTAAGAGGACTAAATTTAATTAATGAAGAATTCTAAAGAGAATACAAAATGATTTTCAGATAATTGTAGTTTTCACAACAAGAAAAATTAGACACTAAGAAGGACTCCTATAATTCTACTAACAACAAGAACACATGACCCCAATGCAAATGAACAAAGAATTTCAATGATTAACCCATATCATTTTGAATTTGTTGTAAGAACTAAGTAACATGACTAGGAGAAAGAGTATTCCAATCAGGAAAACATTCCATCCTTTGGGAGAGTTCGAAGGCCATTTAGCTAGAAAATCAGCGATGGTATTCCATTTGCAACGGATATGAACAAGGAAATATAATAGATGCTTGTAGATAAACAATGAATTTTAGTAGAAAGAGAATCTATATGCCATGAAGTAATTCTCAAAATTCTTATTATTCAAAAGTGGAGCTAAAATCACATAATCCATCTCACTTATAGCATGCTTCCAGCCCAATCAACAAGCTTTTTGGAAAGCAACAAGAAGGGAATGATCTTCCATTTGATAGTTAGTAACAAATCTAGTAGCCATAGAAAAAGTAACTACATAGAACCAAAAATATCATGGCAAAAACCTCCAATTTTGAACTAGTTCAAGATTACCCCGTAGAGAGACCATGAGTTTCATTTTTTTTTTAAATCATTAGTAGGAGTTGTCCAATCATCATCTCTATTAGCCCGACAATAAGGATTTTTTTTATATGGATAATTATAAGAATTATATGTAAACTAAATAAGAAAATAACCCAAATTCAAATGCTAAATAGCCATGAGATCCATACAAGCAAGGGTTTGTCCAAAATAACATTTAGTTGTTAGAGTCTCTTGAAGTGAAATTAACATCTTACACCAAACATAATTAATGAGCTTGTGATGTTCTTGGAAAATACATGATTCCTTCTAATCATATTTTCCATTGAAGAAAAATAAGACTAAAAAGTAGCGTGAATAGAAGGACTATTCCAAAACCTCCACCATTAAGCCCAAATACCTAAATCAAATAGATATCAAAGAAAAGATGGGAAGAATCTTCCTCATGAAGCCCATAGTGAACACACTTAGAAGGTTATTCGAATCCTTGTTTTACGAGATCATCCTAACTAAGACACTTATTTTGACTAAGAAGAAAACTAAACAAGATACGTTTGGGCCAACAAAATTTATTCCAAATCCTTTTCCACCAAGGGAAATTCTCCAATCTGTTCCTTTAAGTATCTGACCATAGATGACCTTTTGAAACAAAATAAACCCCTTTATGATGATAATCTTGAGTTGTGGTATCAGTTTTATGTAAGCAAGAATAATTCTAATAATCCATAATAGAAGAAAACACAACCCAAGTCTCTCTATCCCCACATGGAGGCCAACTACTCAAATATTTCCAACAAAAGAGGGAAGTATGCCCTTTTTGACGAATTTTATTCAAATAAAAAATTTTACAGCATGGAGCCTCCATAAAAAGGTTGCTAAAATGGTGGATCCCATAAAAAGAGGAGAGGATTGGAGAGTCTCTATCCCAAAAATTTGTCCAAGAGAGAGATTCATAACAAGAATTCAAAATCCAAGAAAGGCGTTGCTTAACAAGGGAAACACCTTTCTTGAGAGTACCATATCACAAAACCCAGTTACCTATCAAGTAAAATCTTAAAGCCTCCTAAAACCAAATCCATGAATATATTTATGATTAATAATCTTTTCCCAACGTTCACATTGTCAAATACACTATCTCTTTTAAATTTTTGAAGCTAAAGCTTGACTATTCATCTCATCATGCCTAAGGCCAAGACCACAAAACTATTTAGATTAAAAATGTTTGTCCCAACTAACGAGATTCAATTTTTTATATCAAATTTCCTAACCCATTAAATTTTTCTCAAGAGAGAATCAAACTCCTTTGAGAAGCTCTTGGGGACATAGAGAACCATAAACTTATAAATAAGAATGGATTGCATAACAATGTTCAATTACATAATACAACTAGCAAAAGATAACCAATGGAAATTTTAGTGGTTAGCCTTCACCCAAAAATGGTCAATAAGATTCTTCCTATAAATTCAATTAAGAGACCCATCTAACAATGGAGAGAAACCATCAGATCCATAGGAGCAAGGGTTTGATCAAAAGAGAATTTAGTAGCAATAGTCTCTTGAATTGAAATTAACCTCTTATCCCAAACATATCCAATGAGGTTTTCATGTCCTTAGAAAATGTGTAAATTCCTTTCTAATATTTTTTTTGATAGAGGGTGTTTAGATAATTATGATGGACTTCTAATTACTTTGTGTTTTATCATGTTATTAGTAATTTAGCTAAGTCATTGGACCTATAGGTCTTTTTTCCTACAAATTAGGCAAGATAATTGGATAGTCAAAGGTCCACTAGTGGCTCTATATTTACATTGTTTGGAGGAGCAATGAGTTTGATGCACAAGAGGAAGCTCATAGCTTGATGGGTATATAGCTGATACACATGTCTCTAAGGATGCAGTATGTTTACAAAAAGTTGGCATTGGAATTAATTTTGATTGCATGGTCCTCTGAGGATCAAATGTAGTCATCAAAGTGTTATTTGTTTGATCAAGAATCTCATGTATCATACTCATACTAGGCATGTTGATGTTTAGTATCTATTTGTGCAAGAAATTATTTATAATGATAATGTATTAATAGAGAAGGATGACACTTTGGATATTATAGAAAACTATCTTAGAATTCAGTGACCACAAAAAGGTTTTCTTGAAGTAGGAAGGCCATGGGCCTTGATTACTATACTTGATGTTATAATAAGTATCTCTTGGATGTAATTTCAAGTGAGAAAATGTTAGGATAAGTCAAAAAGAGAATTGAAAATCTTGTAAACCCCTATGCTCTGATGGCAATATTAACAACTTTGAGTTGGGGTCCAACTCTATTGTGGAAAGAGCCTCCCCCCCTCTAGAGACTTCTCAAGGAAATAACATGGCCAAGAAAAATATGGTTGGAGATACCCCTAGGCTTGGTGAGGATCAACAGAAGTTGGATTTTCATACTGAAATTCTAGTTAAATTGGATAAGGCTACCCATGTGGGTAAAGATACGAGCTTCTCTATAGTGGATGATAGGGCTGGTGAGATTGTGGTGAAGGTGTCGATGGAAGGAAAAACTAGTTTTTACAATTGGGTGGTCATGCAGATCTCTGGGTTGACAATAAAGATCAATAAAATTACTATTGAACATAAAAATTTGAACAACCCCTCCTTAGACAACATGAACAACCTTCTTAGTCTTAGTAATATCTCATGATGGATGTTAAGGCCATGAAGAAAAAAATATGAACCTGATGGTGGCATTGGATAGGGTCAATAAGAAGCTAAGAGTTGTTATTATAGTGAGTAGAACAACAATGACTAATAGCATGGAGTGCCTTCAAGGACAAAATAAAAAATCTCAATTTTTCAAAGTCTCCCCCTTGGCCACTCATGCTTCCCCCTCCATATTGGTTTGCGGGAAGCATGAGGAGAAATTGTCCATCTCGGAAGGCAAGACCCAGAATAATTAGGGGTCTTCAACTCATACTGATAGTAGGGATAAAGGTAAGTAGGTCAAAGCTTGTGATATGGAGGAGGTTGATAATATCAATGGGATTTTTATTGATAAAAATGTGAAGACTTGTTAGTTAACTAATTTTGTTCTCTCTAATCATGACAATATTGACTCCTAGCCAAAACATGAGAATAAAACATTAAAAAATAGTCGAAAAAGTTACAATTGTTTCTGTAACTTTCCTCTAAATTTGAGAGGTACAACTCTCTCTATGATATAATTTTGGGTTTTCAAGTGATGCTTTTAACCAAAAATAAGGAAAGGAAAAATAACAGCCATGCATAACCATGACATAGGCATGATTATGAATTTATAATCAAATGGGAACAAAGATAAATGATACAAATATCACTCACTTAGCACCCACTGAAAAGATCAAGGAAAACAACAATAGTCCCTTTGGATGGAATGAATATTTAAGACTCAAAGTTACCATAATAATCACACCCAAAATCTTATATTATAGATAAAAGGTTCAATAACGATTGCAAATTACAAATAAAAGGACAATCAAAAGGAAATATACATAAACAAAAAGTTTCAGAAATTTCCTATAGTTTGCTAAGTAAAATAAGAGAGTACAAAGACTCCATGCTTGTGTACAATGATCATGCTTCCAAAATAAAAATACTGCTATCTCCCCTTACAAAGTTAGAATTTAGAAAAAGACTCCCTTCCCAGAGCATAAGCTTTTGAAGAAAAGAAACATCTTCCCCCCTCTTTTTGGTAAGCATTACAATAAGTAGTTTCCCAAAAAATCTTTTAGTTCTTGGTAACCATTTCTTGAAAATGGTTCTTGGTTCCAAAATGATCTCCCCTTTTATCTTTTCACCTTCCCATGAATATAACAATAATTCTTAGTTCTTTAATGAATCAAAGATATTATGTTGATTTTTACAATGAAAATAGTCCTTTGATGGAAAAATGATTGGCATATATATTTTTAGGAACCACTAGAGATCATTTGAAATTATTACAAATTGGTACTATGTTGACATCACCACACAAGTTTCTGATCATGGGGTTACTATTGTCAGAGCATGAAGCTATTGCATTCTTTAAGAACTATGGAACAATCAAACATGTGTGCGGAAATATCCCTAGAGTGCGATTGACCGATATGACTTATGAGGGGCTCATTGAGACAATACTATCAGGGATTGAAGATTAGGTGGAATGAGACTTGATGCAATGAAGACTAATAATCCACACTTTCATTGAATGACAATAAGGCAATAAAGTAAGAGTTGGGCCCTTTTCAACATAAGTGAGACTTAACTTCTAAAATAAGCTTGATTGGATGACCGAATAGTTTTGTAACTAAGGAATGCGAAGTGTGAAGATAGTGAGAGGCTTAATGACCCAAAAGGATTATTCTAACATAGTGAAAATGATGGGTAACAAGATTGTTCAAATGCTGAACAAAATGGTATAATCTCTAAGCTCTTAGACCCTATTTTTTATTGTTTTTGTTGCTACTAGCCTGTTATGGCTTGGAATTTGGTTTGTCATTTTTTATTGTTTCTTTTTGTATGGGTTTTGAGTCCCTACAAAACCTATTTTACACTAATAAAAAAGAATAAAAATCTCAAGACATTGACATGTCTTTATATTCCTTAGGACATATGAGAAAATATTTAGTATTTATAAATTAGAGATTATTCTAATTGCATATTCAAGATATTAACATAAAATTATGATAAGGATAATTTCAAATGGACAAAATACACTTCTTCACATGTCCAATATGAGATATAAAGTTTCATGATTTAGATGCCCAAAAATGGGAAGAGAAAATGTGTCTTCCTACAAATTTGACTTGTTACTTAGAGTTATTGAGCACTAAGAATATCAACAATCTAACTATCTTGGATTTGGCACCCAAGAAGGAGTCACTTAAAGAGTTTTATTGTTTTATTGTTTAATAGTCATTTAATTTGACATAAAAAGAATATGAACATATGGGAATTCCATTGCACGAAAAAATATGCAACTACTAATAAATAGAGATTTCATATTAAAGAAATGTTATATTATAGTGTTGATGTAAAAAACCATTGGAAAGGAATCATACCAATTCTATCAAATGCCATGCAATATGTTATGCCCCTTTTCTATGTATATAGAATGATACAGGGCCCCAAACATACTTGTAATTGTACCTTCAAATAAAAATATTGAACATTGTACTCATAAACATAGATGGTACCCCCCCAAAAAATATAGATTGTAGTATATACAAATAGTTTATATAACTAAAAGAAATATTTAAACATGGACTCATATAAACAACGAAGTGACAAGTTATAAAAGATTTGATCTTATAGTAGTAGACATACATCTCATTGCACTAATAAGAAAAAGGTGATAATGTGAAGCATATAAAGATAACTTACAAAAGAATGTAATAACTAGGTGGATAGGAATGGTCTTGTTGAAGTGGATTCAAGAGATAGTTCTTTCACCTAGAACAATAGAAGAATATGGTTCAACAATACTGCAGAAAAGATATGTAGAACACAATGTGTCATTAAGAGGGTGGGGTGAATCCATGATTTCAAACTATTTCCAACTATGTGTGTGCAACCAGTAAAGTAATGTAAACACTACTAATCAAACACACACAAAGAATGCATCACACAACACTGGATGTATGAGGAAAACCCAATGTGGAAAAAACGTCAGTAAGAAATTTTGTTGGAGTCTATTACTCCAATCCAGCTTCACAATGAAACAACAGTGACAATGTTTAGGGCACCAACCCTTAATGCTTTATGGGCACCAACCCAAAGGAGTACCAACCCCTACATCGAGAACCAACTTAGTGATAACAATGAGATAAATTTAGATACAATGAAATCTCCTTGTTACAAATGAATTTTGTAACTCCTGCAATCAATATCTTTTGTTGGTCTTAACTCTTCTCTGTCTCACCGGTTCTATTACTATCGGTTGTCTATTCACTGTCTCTAATCCCTTACCGGTCAACCTTTATCTTTCTTGACTTCCTCTAATCCTCACTCTACACTCACTCACTCTTTGATGTCGTCCTACCAGTTCAACCACTATCGGTTTACTTGACTATCAACTCTGTGACTAATCACCGATTAAACCCCTCTTATCGGTTCTACCTCTCCTGCCAATTCTTACTCAAATACTTGGTCACTTGAATCCTTTTTTGTCTCATTCAATCTTTTCACCTCTCTGATTGCTCAAACACACTCTTCTCTGGCTATTGGCATCAACAACTTTGATCTTCTGTCTTCATATTTATACATGGAATTTCCTGCCAAAACAAAGTTCAATCTTCACACATCTATGGTTTACTTCACCAATCCAATCTGTATCAGATTAAATCAGATTTCATTCTCAGAGATGATAACCTACAACAAAACAATACTGCACTGCCATATTTGTTTCTTCTAATACATGTTTACTATTTTTAGCAAACACAAACCCTGCTTTTGTCAATCGCATTAAATAGTGTACCAGTTTCTATTGGGATCCAAGAACATTGAGAGGGGGGTAAATTAGTGTTTTACTAGAATGAACAATTTTTAACTTTCTAGACCATCCATATATAAATCAGTAAAAAAAAAAAACATATAAAAAGAAGCAAATAAACCATCCACATAAATGAACACCATAACACAGATAATTTATATGTGGAAAACCTCAATGAGAAAAAACCACGATGGGATTTGTGACCCACAATACCAGTTCAATGGCCATATGAAAAGATATTACATATAATAGGGGCCGACACTTGCAAGAAGGCACACTGCCTAGAGCATACTACTCATCACTAAAGAGCCTCACATACTACAAGCTTTCTGCTAAAGTAAATTACTTAAAATTAACTCAAGAATGCATCTGTTATGCCAAATAGAGTTCTAGTTCTGGTTCTTCTCTATATTGGTCAATAAACCCTGAACTACTACCGGTATCACTTCTCCTCCAAGAATGATTTCCAAGCTATCTATAGATCATTGGATGATATAACTTTCACATACAAAATGATCTCCATACAAATATTTTGCATCATACAGTTCTGCTATATTCTCCTATATCTACACATATCATCTATCACATATGTATTATCAAAATAACCTAGCAGATTGACCTATATACCTTTTACAAATAATATGACTTATGTCGACTTACAATACATTTACAAAAGATATTCAATGTCGGCCTTGACAATATTTACAAAATGATTTATTAAGTAAATCATCCTTGATGTCGACTTCCAATGAAGTATTGATGTCATTGTCGGTGTCGGTGCCGGTGTAGCCCTGAATGTTCCAAGGCTGGTATCTGTCGATATATGCCTCCTAGTGCCGGTTTATGACTTCCATTGTATCTTGTTGCCATCAATGACAACAAAATGAATCCAATGAGTGTTAATTGTCAACAATCTCCCCCTTTGGCATTGATGGCAATACTCATGGGAAAATGGATTCCCTACTAGTATGCTCCCCCTGAGCAATACACTCCATCTGATATCCTTCCAATGCCTTTCTTTGATATTTTTCACATATGTACATACTCCCCCTTTGACATTAATTCCAAAGACCGATGAAAGAATTGAAAGAATAAAATAATACTATTAGTTTCACTGGAGCTTAGTCATCTTCAAGATTTCTGGGTATGCCTTTTGTAATAACTAAAGATATGTATCCCAGCCAGATTTGAAGGTATTAGAAATAGATGCAAGTCCACTTGGTAAGTGAGCAAGTGTTTCCTTCTCTTGGATATCTGTCGGTGTGGGTTTATCTATCATATCCATGCACTCTTTGTTGTTAACAGCCAATGAATCTAGTCTAGGACTTATCGATCCTCTTAGATTTCTTTCTCTTCTCATGATTTTATCTCTCTCCTTGTCAAAAGAAGAAATTTGGTTCTCCAAGGACAAAATTTGTCCATCAACAGATGTGGTTAGTGCAGTCAATCCATAAAAAGAGTTATCAATGTTAGCCATCTTATCATATAACTCCTTCAATCTGCTATCTACATTAGCTGTAAGACTTTCTATGTTACAACACACTCTATAGATATTTGTACATTGTTTTAAACAAACCTCAATAGGAATAAGTTTGTCCTCAATTTTCTTCTTCCCTGTTTCTATAAGCTAATCAAAAGTTGTTCTTTTTGCTGCTGTGAAATTGTCCAAAGCCTGTCGGTCTGCAATCTGCCTTAGACATTGAAAATTGTTAGATATATGCTCTATTAGAGTCCTGAGCTTACCAAAAGGGCTTGCTCCATCTTCAATCTGATAGTTAGGTAATAATCTCTACAATACTGTGACTGATTGATCAATTAATCCTTTATTTGTAGTACCTTCCTTCAGTAATTTATGAGTATCCATCATCATTAGTTCAGTTGGACTCAACTTAGAGACTGGTTTCTTCTCAACCTGAGAAGTGTCAACTACCAAAACCTTTGTTGGGGAATCAATTTTACCTGCCGGTATGGGCTTATTTTCTTTTACCTTGTCCATCTCAACCTCTTTTGCACTGGTGGCTTCACCACTTGGTGCAGTGTAGGTTGCTGCCGATGGAGTATTATCCATAGTATTTCTAGTGTCCTATACATTGCCTTGCTAAAAAATGGTCTGTGCTGATACAGACTGTACACTCTCCTTAGCTACCGGTTGTGTTTGAATATCTATAGTTACTGTCGGTTGTGTCAAAATTGGAGTTGAACTACCCAAAAATACCTTTCCCTTTTGATTTGTCAGGAATGGTGAAAGTTGTTGCCCTTGCAAATTCTTCTTGAGATGTGAGAAAGTCTAGGTTTTTCTGAAATAATTTTGTCCATCCCTTACTTGTCTCATTTACTACCTCATTTACTCTCCCCATTATCTGCCGAGATTTACTACTGAAAACTGTCCTATTTGTAGTGTTTGTACATCTTTTCATTTCTTCATTATTTATAGTACCACACAATTCCAAAAGTGCAACTTCCTTAATCTCTCTATTCCTCTTGACAACATCAAGTTTTCTAGCCTCAAGTTTATTATACAAGGATAAAGGCATCTCCTTCAAAATTTGAATTAACGCTTTCCTATAAATGTCTATATACAACAAAATAGCCTCTTCTAATTCATTTTTCTCATTCTCTTCTAAGTCTTCATAATACTTTGATATATTTTTCCATATTCCATCTTTTGTAATTTCATCAATAAGCTTAGCACAGGTCATTGTGGTCTTACCAGTTCAAGTATCATCACCCTTCTTCTTTTTCCTTGTGGTTGCCAGTGTGACTAGTTTCCTCTTTTGCATAGGCTTCCTTGCTGGTGGTGGAGGTGCAGTACGCTTAGTTTCCTTTCTAACAAGTCTCCTCCTAGGCTTTTTTTTCTTCTTCTCTATCGGTGGTTTTACCACATTCTTCCTTTGTATCCTTGATGAAAGCCAGAGGTTCATTATCCTCAGAATCAGAGTTAGAAGTGATAGGGGAAATGTGAACTTGTGGCTTCTTCAATTCTACAGTATCATCCTCTGTTGGTTTGTCTACCTATTTAGATTTAGATCCGAGCTAAGTGTCTATCTTATAGATCACATCTTGTACATATGTAGACATCTTTTCTATTTTCTTCTCTCTTCTTTTCCTGTTAAAACTGGTTTTCACTTCAAGAGCCTTCTCTCCTGTTGTACCAAAATGCTTTGTCTTGTCATCTAATGGGGCATCTAACAACATCTTTGCATAGAGTTCAAAAAATGCTATCATCGACCTCATATCCAAGCTCAGTAATCTAGATTTGCCTAGGTTCAACTGCTTCAATAAGAGTTTCATCAGTTTTTACCATGAAACAAATATCAATGGAATACTTCTCCACAATACTCTTTGAAATTCTCTCTCTTTACCTCATGTTTTTTTGAAATATCTTAAAGTAACCCCAAATTTTCTCCTTTGCTAGTACTAAGAATGGTGATAGCTTCCTTGATCTGCATACCTACCGGTATGTCATGAGCTCAATTCTTCTTCCCTAGACCGGGTAGCTCATTCCTAAAGTAAAGTATTAAACAAACAATCAAGTTTCCATATCTAAAAGTGCCTTTGTTGATTCCTTTGATCTTACCAAGGTTTAACATCAACTCACTCCTCATCTAATCACATAAATCATACTTCACATTATTCCTCATCATCTGATATGGAGCATGAATGCATAAACTAGCAACAAAATTCAATTAGGTTGATTGAGTTACCTTGTAACCTATGATCATGCTTGCAAACTTTATATCTGAGTCAGTGATTGTGATGACCCTCATTGATCTATTATTAGGTGTAGAACCAATGTGTTTCTCGACCTTTGTGTTGGAAATTTTCTTGCTAGGTTCTTGTCCGACCCTAGGTAAGCCGGTGATAGCTTGAATAGCCTCCTTTGTGATCTTGTAAGCTCTATCTAACCAAATAAATTTGTTGTGAATCCTACTCAAAATGTATTTGATAACCTCATCTTTAAATTTTGGTATGTACAGAATACCCGTTAACCCTAGATCCTCAATTACTTTGAATTCCAGTTTGATGGTTCTAGAGTCACCTAGTATCATGGATTGATACATGCTTTTGATGTCTTCTGTGCCCAAATCCTCAAGGGTGCAGTGAATATATGCCCTCACATCTTCAACATACATTACACTGTCAGGAACCCTAGAAAATGCTCTCGCAGAGTCTCCCTTTTTAGCAATTTTGGGAACCTCCTTAAATACTAGCCTTAACCTATCCTTGACTTTGACAATGGTGGGATTTGCAAGAAAAGTAGGAGATAAAGATCTAGATGCCATTTTGAAAAATACCTGAAGGTGAATGCCAGTGGAATATTGATAATTGCTCGAAATCTTTTCACAATGCTTCTGCTCACTCTTAGCTCACCTTTACGTCTCTCTGAATGCTTGAATGCTCAGTGAGTGAAAATGAATTCACTTACCCTCTTTTATCAACGAATAAAACCTTAATTTTCTATAATAAATACTTCACCAACAATTCTCTGGATCTCTTTCCAGATCTCCTTAGATCTCTTCCAAGGTAATATGCAAAATTTAGCAATGACTTTGCCAACCCCTAAGGCTTATGCCTAAATTACCAGTGGAATTTCTTGCCAATGGAGGAATACCCTATTATACCAGTGGAGTTGCCCCTATAGATCCATCTCCACTTGGTTTTTCAGATTTTCTAACCCATCTCTTGGTGTGATCTTGTTGTATTTCATCTACCTTGTGATTTCCTTTCTCATTATCTATATCATTATTAATCGGTTGAGTCTTGTGTCTGCAGTACTTACCAATATGACCTATTTTATTGCATGCATAACATGTAACATTGTTCTTTTGAATTGATTTGACATATCCGATATCATTTCTTGACCTACAATGATTAAAAGAATGTGAAAACTTTCCACATGTATGAAACTTAACATTCATTCTACAATCTTCTGATCTATGACCATATTTCTTGCAGTTTGTGCATTGACCAGGAACAAAATTGTAGTTTTGATTTGCCTTATTTCTAAATTGTTTATCCATATGCCCAAATTTATTACAAACAAAATATCTACCATTGCATTTATAAGCATTAGATTACCTTACCGGTTTCCTTTGTTCTGATGAATTCTGCATACTGGTTGACTGATCAATCTGTCTTTGTCTTTTCAATAAGTCATCGAACTATGCAGCACTGATCCTAAACTTTTCTTTATACTCACTTACAGTAGTCAAATCATCTCCCAGAGTAGTTATTTGTCTTTCAAGTTCTTGTTCATTATTCTGGGAGTGTGCCAAACCAATTCTCAACAGATTATTCTCATGAGTCAATCTACCACATTCATCAAATTTGTTCTTCAGAGATATAACAAGATTATCTTTCTTCTTCTTTCTATCCTCAATATCTTTTGACAACCTCATAGTCAGATCTTCCATTTCATTCTTCATGAGCATGTTTGCTTGACTTAGTTTCTGATATTGTTCCTTAAGAACATTCTTCTCCTCATCATCCGGTTGTTGCAAACGTTCTTTTCTTGTAGCTTGAGCAGATGATAACCTTTCTTGTAGGATAAGAATGAATTCTTTTGCAGAATTAAATTCTTCTTGCAATTTCAAGTTCTTCATCCTTTTAGTATCATAATCCTCAAGAGCCATCTCAAGTTGCTTCTCCATAACCATGTTCAAAGATTCTAGTTTCAGGATCTTCCTCAAGCTGTTAAACTTAGTTCGAGGTGCCAATCTCTGATGCCAATTATTGGGATCCAAGAACACTGAGAGCAGGGTGTGAATCGGTGTTATGCCGGAATGAACAATTTTTTAACTTTCTAGACCATGCATATACAAACCGATAAACAAAAAACCATGGTGGAATTTGTGACCCCCAATATTAGTTAATTGGCCATATGAATATTACATATAACAGGGTCTTGCACTTGCAGGAAGGCAGACTGCCTAGAGCATACTGCTCATCACTAAAGAGCCTCACTAACTACAATCTTTTTGCTAAAGTAAATTACTAAAAATGAACTCAAGAATGCATCTTCTATGCCAAATAGAGTTCTGGTTTTGGTTCTGCTTTGTACAGGTTCATAAACCCTGAACTACTACCGATATTACTTCTCCTCCAAGAATGATTTCCAAGCTATCTACAGATCATTGCATGATATAACATTCACATACAAAATGATCTCCATACATATATTTTACATCATACATTATTTCTATATTCTCCTATATCTACACATATCATCTATCACATATGTCTCATCAAAATAACCTAGTAGACTGACCTATATACCTATTACAAATAACATGTCTTATGTCGGCTTACAATACATTTACAAAAGATATTCAGTGTTAGCCTTGACAATATTTACAAAATGATTTCATAAGTAAATCCTCCTTGATGTCGGGTTCCAATGAAGTATTCATGCCAGTGCCGGTGTCAATGCCAGTGTAGTCCTGAATGCTCCAAAGTCGGTATCTATTGGTATATGCCTCCTAGTGCCAGTTTATCACTTCCATCATATCTTGTTGCCATGAATGACAATAATTTTAATCCAATGAGTGTCAATTGCCAACAGTTTCCTTCTCTAGGTTTACAAGATAATCAGATGCCCTGTTTATCAAGATGTCAAAGAATCAAATCTCTGTCCTTTGAACACTTTGAGCTGCAATCCTCTACAACTCCTCCATGATTTTTGTAGTCTTTGTTGGCAACCACCTCACCTACACAATCTTCACTACTACATGTTAGACATTTGGATCCTACATGTGATCTATGTCGGCATCCACCTCAGTCAGTTTAGAATCAGTCATCGACCAAAAAGCACACTACCAATTTTTGCCTTATGCTACTGGTCTTCTTTCCCTACTAGTCATGCAATGACTGATCAACTCTTATATCATATCTTCACTATTATGCCCATTACTTCCAACTAACTTGGATTGCTCCGACTTTTGTGTTCATACTCGATGTGATCTAGAAATCATTCACTCTATTAGTTTGTCTTTTGCTTGTTCATACATGCTCACTGGTGGCCCTATTTACTAGTTGATACTACACCTTCCTGCATACCGGTTGACAATATATACATGCTAATCATATTGTATCGGTTGACATAACTAGTGTTACCTTTAGTTGTCTCTATTCTTTCTTATGCTTACTCACCGGTGAACATCCATATTGGTAACATCTTCTTCTTGCCTCTTGCATACATCTCTCATACCGGTAGCCATCCATACTGGTGAATACATACCAGTTAACATCAATGACAATACAATGCCAACAAAATAGATAAGTTCTTTTGTCTTGAAGACTTTTCCTCCTTCCCATACTCCTTGGAATGTAGAGTCCTTCCTTGCTTGGGGTCTAACCATTTTCCACTTCAACTAAATTTTGGAGGTTCATTCATTTCTTCAAAACTCCCATTTAGATTTGAAAACATGTGGATGAAGGGCCCAAATTTCCCGCCCCTTATTGAACAATGGTGGAAAGAAGTTTCTTTTGTGGGCTCCAAATTATATTGTTTCATCTCAAAACTAAAATATATCAAAAGGAAGCTATCAGAATGGAATGTTGAGCACTTTAAGAATATATTTGAATCTAATAATATTTTAGAAAATTAATTGGAGGATCTGAATGAGAAAGTTATTTAGAATGGCATGACTCGAGTAGAATTCTTAAAAGAGAAGGAATTATTAGCAGACTATGAAGATATTCTATCCAAACAAGACCTCTTTTTGAAACAAAAGTCGAGGGAAAATTGGTTGCAAGCTAGGAATAAGAATACAAAATTCCTTCATAATGTCACAAAACAATGAAGGCCCATCAATAGAATTGAAAGAATAGAGGTTCAAAGTAATCAGGTTTTAGAGGACCCAAATATGATTCGATTTGAAATTATTCAATTTTTCTTTCTATTTTGCTTAATAATAAGGAAGGATCTAATTTAAGGTAGAAAATAGACTTCTCTTAGTTATTCCTAAAATAATTACAAAAGATCAAAATATGCAGCTAAATAAAAGTTCTTCCTTGGAAGAAGTATCAATGGCCCTAAGACAACTTCCTTCTGATAAAGCTCCTAGCCTAGATAGTTTCCTAGATAAATTTTATAAAAATATTGCCAAGTAATAGGGCAGGATCTAGTGGAGGCACTTGAATTTTCAAGAAAATAAGGTAATATCTTCAAGGAAATCAACAACACTTTCATTGCTCTTATCCCCAAAAAAGAGAAAGTAGTTAGATTTGGAGACATCAAACCAATATCTCTTTGTAATTCTATTTAAAAAATTCTATCCAATATTCTCACTAATAGACTCAAACCCCTAATAGACAACAATATCTCAGAAGAGAAAATAGGTTTTATGTCAGGAATATCAATCCTAGATGGCGTGATTGTTGCCCAAGAAGTTATTCAAATACTCCAATGTACTAATAAAGCTGGGATGATTATAAAATTGGATATAAAAAAGGCATATGATAATGTTGAATGGTGTTTCCTATGCAAAAATTATGCAGGCTTTTGGTTTCACTAACTGTTGGATTAATTGAATTTTTTACTGCATCTCAACTTCGATGTTCTCTTTTCTAGTCAATGGTAATCCTGAAAGAGATTTCCAATCTTCCAAAGGAATAAGACAAGGAGACCCATTATTCTCATTGCTTTTTATTATAATGGAAGATGCCTTAGGCATAGCCATCAAAGACATGCACAATAGAGGTTCAATAATAGGTATTAAGATTGCAAGAACCTTTTCAGCAATACATCCGCAGTTTGCTAATTACAATCTGCTATTGGAGTAAGCCAATTCTAGAGAAGTAGCTCACTTCCAAAATCTTCTTCACTCATATGGTAAGGCTTCAAGGTAGATAGTTAATAGAGAGAAATTAGAAATATATTTTTTCTGAACTCCTCTTGTATTAGAAAATAGAATTTTGAATATCTTTGGTTGTAAGAAAGGTAGCCTTCCTTGTCTATACTTTAGAATTCCATTTGATAATGGTCTAAAAAATACCAAACTATGGGACCCCTTGAAATTAAGAATGGAGCGGAGTATTAATTCGTTGAAGGGAAAATGGATTTCATGGGCGGGTAGATTGGTTATGTTTCAAGCAGTTATTTCAGAATTCCTTATTTACCTACTCTCATACCTTGGTCTAATAGGTTGGATGAATTATTTCTTAATTCAAAAAATGAGGAATTTTTCTGGAAAAATTTAGAGGAGAGGCACAGAATCGCCTTAATTCGCTGGGATAAAAATTGCAAACCAAAAACTATGGGTGGTTTGGGTATTTGCAACCAACAATTACATAAACAAGCATTGAGGGCGAATCTCATGTGGAAGATGACCAAGGATCCTGCAGCGAGAGGGGTCAAACTAATGAATGCAAAATACATTATGGGTGGTGGGTGCTTCAAGTAATTTCAGGAGAATCAGCAATCTGCCGAAAGGATCTAAGATATGAAATTTCATACTTAAATGTAGACCTCTAGTGGTAGACTACATCTCTTGGGATATTCAAGATGGTTCCTCGTGTTTATTTTAGAAATACTCTTGGGGTGGTTAGCCAAGCTTGGATAGTTTGATTTCCATACAATTCGCAAGGGATTGGCTTAAACCAAATCAAGGTATCTATGTTAAGTATTATGTAGCCTTTCATGAGAAAGAGTCTAATTTTGGTTGGTCTTGGAAAAGCTTTCAAGTGTTACCTCTCCCTCCTAATGAAGCTGATCAACTCCTAAATGTTATTAAGAATAGACAATTATTTTTCAGAAGTGGAAAAGACTCCTTGTTGTGGACTCCATCTAAATAAGGTCAATATAATGTAAAGGAAGGCTATAATCTTTTATCTAATCAATTTGATCACAATGACCTTAGAATCCCACAAAAAAATTCTAGAGTAGCAAACTCATCCCTAAAGCAGGGGCCTTTCCTTGGCTGACAACTAGAAACAAAACTCTTAATGCAGAAACATTTAAGAAAATGGGCTTTGAAGGCCCCTCTAGATGCATAATTTGTTGGAGATGGATTTGTTCCAAGCTGGGTTCAAGCACTGCTCTTCCCAATGACATAGGTTTTTATTTCCAAGATTGGCTAATTAGACCTCTAGATGGGATTCTTAGCCCCTTATAGGAAATTAGTCCTTCTTGCCTCATATGAAAAATTTGGAAAGAGTGAAATAGGAGGATCGTTGGCAATAAAGATAGAAAGGTAGACTCAGTCCTCAATTCCATTGAGTGCTCGATTGGAAAGAACATCAATTGCAAAATTGCTCTTAGCACCAATATCAATAAGGACTTCATAGAATGGGATGGAAAATCAAAATTAGTTGGAATGAAATTAAAATTCCTTCGTTTATTAGTAAAAAAGAAGGGTGATAGAAACTCTATTGTTTGGTCTCCACCGAAGCCAGGATGGTTAAAGTTTAATTTTGATGGTGCTTCAAAAGCTAACCTAGGCCCATCTAGTACAGGTTGTGCAATTAGGGATCATAATAGAAATTTTACAGGCAAATTAGCAATTCCTATTCTCTTGGACACTAAAAATGTGGCCGAATTTAAAGCTCTTTTTTGGGGGTTTACTAAGTGCTCTAAGAGAGGTATCAAAAAAATTGAAATTGAAGGTGATTCCGTTGTACTAATTAATGCAATCAGATCAGAAGAAACTCCAAATTGGCATTTACAAGCATTATTGGATAAGATCTTGTCAGTCTTGAATTTGTTTGACAACTTATCTTGGAAGCATAATTACAGAGAAGCCAAGAGAAGCCAATTCAGAGGCTGATTTTCTTTCCAAGGCAACAAATTGATTTCAGGTCCCACCAAATTGATTAATTTTCAATAGATCAATTCTTATCGCATCACTTCTTTTTATAAACTCCCTCCTCTTCCAGCATTTTCCCACCTTAGCATTTTCAAATCCAACCTCCCAATGGCTATTATATTGGTTGATCAATCCCATGTATTAAAATTTTTTATCTGATTTTAGTAAGATCAATAGTACTATATGTTGCCTTCTGGGTTTTCATAATGTTGTTCATTGAAGTGACACCCAACCTTACTCTCTATCCTATTCAAAATTTAATTTAAAATTTGATTATTAATCAATGGTTTTGGTGGCCGAAGTCAATTTGTCCAATTGCCGTTTCATCACTTTCTTCAAAGTGGTATTTTGTGGTAGCTGAATTGGCATTCGAATTCAACTGTAAGAAGGTCATATTAATTCACTTAAATCACATTTTGGTAACCTCATTTATTGAGTCTTTTTTTGGCTATATCCATGCTTCCACTTTATCACATTATCGGAAGGGGTTTCTTGTGGGAGATAAGTTGGCATTTGAACACATATGGAAGTAGGTCATATCAATTTGTTCGAATGACATTTTGGAAACCTCATTAATTGAGATATTTTCTTGGTTACAGTTTAGTTTCGGATGGCGACAATATCAAGGGCTTGGTACGAATTTCTTTAAACCTGTGCATAGTTGGCATTTAAGGAAAGTATGGGTGGCATCCTTGGGGCAATCCATCTATCGCCAAAATCACAAGCTTGTGCCTTGACTCAAGTGGAGTATTTTATGCTCCAATATCTTAGCCATTAATATAGGCCATGTAACAGACAATTATTCTCTTCGACAATTGGTGTTTCTCTCTCAAGGTAATATGTAATAAATATGGTAAATTTCCCTCGGTTTTGATAATTGGCATCCACTGTTATTATCTATTTCTTGATTGCTCTCCAAGATGGTTGCCTTGTCCTTTCCTCTCGCTTCCCATCTTCCTCCTTTCAGTAGCTTTTCTTGTAATGGCTACCTCTGCGAAATTTATCATCAGATTCTTCCCAGATCCCATCTCATGTTTTTGAGTGGACACTCTGGTGTCTTTATGGAGTCCTCTGAGACAAGCCAACTTCAAGGAGATTTTGGATCAAAGGTTGAAAACAAATATCCTATTGGTAGATGACTGTTATCTTAGCAATGGAAATGATATTGGGAAAAGGCCACGTCAAAAGGAACGAATACTACAGAGACAATACCCAACTATCTTCCATATTTGTGGTGTCCATGTTAGATGCCCAAGTGAAAAAAGTAGAGGTTAGAGACTTAGCAAGAAGCCTCTTTCGTCCGGAGCTCTTGGTCGGCTTGGGCAACGCTTTGGGTTATGTTGTTCTTGGAGTTGGAATTCCCAGGCCAAGAGATCTCACCTTAATTTCAGACGAAGAAGAAGCTCACACTTTCTATCCCTTCCTTTTAGACCTCAAAGGACTAACACTAATGAGACACAGATAGTTTGTTGGCATGGTGCATTATTTTTTAAAGTGAAATTTTTTAATAGACCAAAGTGAAGACCCAGAGAAAGAAGACGAGTTTAGAGATTTTTTTATTATGAATGGTTAGCTTCATTCTTCGGAAGATCAAGAGGCTCCCAGTAACAATGGCATAAACATTTCTCACTTGCAAAATGACCAAGCCAGTGGGAGTGGGTCGGCCAGCCAATGTGGAGGTCTATTGGAATGTGACACATAAGCCTCACCGCCATTCACCTAGCCTCATCATCATGCACTGATTCAAATCAGTAATTAAACTCTTCGTTCCATAGTATTTATCATTCAATGCATGTTGCAGTCCGTGGTGATATTTTTAGGAAGGTTTTTAAGTTGAAAAGTAAGAGTTCTATTTTTTGTGCATGCTGAATGCATGGAACAGGGCACTGCAGTTTAGTCTCTATTTTTAGAGTATGTAATCTTTATAAAGGAATATCCTCATGATTTTAATGTTGTGTGTCAAATGTGATTTCTATTGAGCTAAGCTATTGATGAGGAGTATGCAATCCATCTTTGGTATGAATGAATATAAAGTTTATTGTGAGTTTAAACATTCCTCATTTTTTTTGTGTTTATTCTTTCTGCTGTAGCAGTACTCTATTATTCAAAATCCACAAATGGTATCAGAGCAACTGAGTGGTCTTGGGTGAGGAGCATATTTATGAAAAGTTTTTTGCAGGGAGAAAGGATAGAAAAGGGTGGATTATAGCAGGTAGTAGAAGATCAAGGAAGCATTGAGATTGTAAATGAAGGCACGCTAGAGAAAGGACAGGAAATGTTGCTAACAAGATCATTGATATTTTATTCTTATTGTTAAAGGAGCATAGGTCAAGTGGTTTGGGTTTTCCGTTGTTGAAGGAGATCGCTATATGTAAAGAGACAACAAGAAAGCATGCCACAGAAATCGGAGATTGCAGAGCCTTTTGTTCAAAAGGTCCACAACCTGAAGTTGCAGTCCAACCATAGGAAAGAGATTGTTGTTTTTTATTTTTAGGCCAGCTTAATTGCCATGCAAGGAGAGATTGCAGCGTGTTAGGTGCTGAAAGAGGTTAAATCATTGTAAGGAAATCAAAGTCAAGTATACCAGAATTACGTAATTTATTTGTGCAGATTGAAATGTTTTTCTTCAATGGGGAAGATTGGCAAAAGGGTAAGGAAAGAAAATGCAAATTTAATTTGTGAAAAGGATATTTTGAAAGATGAATTGATGAAAGTCAAAAAGACTAATTCAGATTTGATAGAAAAGATAAGGCAGTTAGGAAAAGATATAAATGATACTTCATCTGAGAATGATATTCTTCAAAAATAATTGGAGACAATAAAAAAGGAAGATGGAGAATTAAAAGAAAAGTTAAAATTATTTGATGAAGTCAAGAAGGAGAATGAAAATTTGATCAAGAAGTTAAAATTGTTAGAAAAAGAAAATTAACTTTTGAAATCAAAGCGATTAGTATGTGATGTATCATGTGGCACAAAAGATTTGTTTTGTTCCCCTTATAAATTAGTTGATATGGATGTTGTAGCTAAAGCTTCTTCAGGTGAAGATGGTGAAGTTGAAAGTAAGGTTGTGTTTGCATGCACAGGTGCAAGTTGTGATATGAAAAACAAAGGTTATTCTAAAAATAATATTGGTATGAAGAGGATGCAGAAAAAATGAGTTTTAAAGGAAAAGGTTTGGGAAAGCATGAGCAAGGAATAAAAGAGCCCATTCAGCCAATTATGAGACCCAAGTATGAAGGTCTTGGATATTGTAAGAGGGATAGATCTGATGTTTCAAGTATTACAAGTTCAAGAAAATCAGTTGAAAGAATTCAGTGTTCTCATTGTCATAGAGAAGGGCATAAATAAGAGAAGTGTTGGGATCTTCACCCTTATTCAATTTGTGGGTTGAAGAATCATTGTAAAAATTCATGTTGGAACAAAGAGATGAATGGACAATCTAAGAAAGGTTGTATGTAGATTGATTATGGTTGGATCGATGGATCCTGTTGGGAAAAGTTAACGAATATGTTTAGAAAGTTGTACAAGCCTAAATGTTCACATGTGAATGGGAGAAGTGATCAAACACAGTTTGGATGTTCGAGTGAAGTAGCGGATGACGATGGAATATATTTTAGGATTTTGGAAGTATAATATATTTTAAATTTTATTATTAAGGGATAGCACAAAATAAACGATATTTCTATAAACAACCACCTAAACATGGAATACTTTTTGTTATCAAAAAACATTCTTTAGTTGGAAGGAAATGTGGGAGAATCTTCGAAACATGCTAATAGGAGACTGAATTAGATAGAAGCCCATCTCAATAAAAGTTACCACTATAGGAACTTTCTCAACGCTAGCATAGAGACCTAGAATACGCAAAAAATTGGAGAAAAGATGCCCTAATATGATTATATGGATAACAGATCATATATTTCATTGCTTGAGGCTAGCATAGGACCCTCTCAATTGCACAACCTACAAAAATGGCTATAATGGCATTAGGGCATCAAGTTGAGTTATGTTTCTGATATTCTACAAATATTATAGTTGCTTTTGTTGTACTGCAATGTATGTGTTTGTTAATCGAAAGGTGTGCCTCGAAGCTTTCATTCAAGCCTTGAATTTGACTGTCACTTTTAGATCATATATGAGTTCGGAAAAATGGTTTTTTTATATTTTTTTGTGTATCAAATAGTTCGATCCAAAGATCCTGAAATAGCTACATTAGCGGATTGTTGTGTTTCTTACAACAAAGAGACTTGTTTCTACATGACAAATATATTTAAAATATAGTTTATATTTTAGTACCCCCATAAACTATATTTATCCTATAATTTAACTAGATGATGGGACCACCTATAACAAATAGGTTTGTTAGCAATGCATGTACAACAAATAATGCTTAACATCATTTCCTTAAAAAATGTACATAGTTTTATCTTTGTTGTCCACTGGTATTGAAGAATAAGATGACCTTCTTGATTTTTGCTAGAAAGAAAGTGAAGCGTTCTGAAGATCTTTGTGATCAAAACCTTCTCAAGTATTAGAATAAAAAAGTGAAGCATTTCCAAAGATATTTGTGATCAAAACATTCACAAGTTTTAACAATAAAAGATGAAGAATTTCATAAGATCTTTGCGATCAAAATCTTCATAAATATTAATAAAGAAAGTGAATCATTTCCAAAGATCTTTGCAATCCAAAACTTCACAAATACCAATAAATAAAATGTTTCAATAAGATTCTCTACAATTAGAAACTTTAACAATCTTTGCAACCAAAAACTTTAATGATCTTTGTGATCAAAAGCTTTCACAACTTCATCGGCACAACCAGCACAACAATGACATCAATGATTTTTGCAACCAATGTTATAGCTTTTCAAAGACGATCTTTCTTATCTGTATTAACTATTTTTGTATTTTTTCCTAACATAAGAATATTTATGCTTGTAAAACATCTTAAACATAGTTGTAATCTTTTGCCAATTAGATACATCAATCCATCGCAATCAATTTGCATACTATATTTTAAAGGTTTGAACTTGTAATATTTGCATCGTCAATTTTATTTTTATCACCATTAACACATCCAAGTCCTTCAATTTTTGGTCTCATTATTGCCTCAATGGGTTCTACAAATCCTTGTCCAAAATTTACCCAACATTTGTTGAAAAACATCTATTTACTTTGTCCACACAACTAGCCTCACAAATAGTAGGAATAGTAGATTCAATTGTGTTGTTATCTTCAACAATACTATGGTTCATCCATTTGTATCGCATTGAACATTACATGATTTTGGTTTCAATTTTAGACTCTGATTTTCTTTTTGATTAAAAAGATTAGCTTCTTCTATCAAATTTAATATTTCTTCCTTATATAACATGTTTTCCTCTTTTTAAGTTTTTCTTTTCTTTTCTATTTTCTCTAATTCATTTTCCAAAGTATTTTTCACATTAATTATTTTCTTGTAGTTTTCTTACCACACTTTCCCACTAAAATAAAAGATTTACTTTATTTTGACAATTACTCACTTCCAATGGTATTAATTCATAGCTGCCAACTCCAATGCCTTAGATCTTCATTAAATTTGGTGCTCTCTTAAAATCTCCAAACAATAATATTGTCCTCATTCAAATCAGCACTTCCACGTTCTCCTTTCCTCTTGGTGTGGTGACAACTTTGATTTACCTGAGAGTCAAGAGATTTTCTCTTCTTCTTTGTCTACAACTTTAATTTCTGCACTACATTTTCCTCTTATTTTGTGGTTGGCATTAAATACAATGATTTCGTTTTACTTGGCGGCTTCACTAGTATATCCTTTGTTGTAGTTTCAAATAATTGTCTTCATTCATAGATCTGCATTCATTTTAATAGATACGGCAATACATAATAATGACCTTCATCACCTTTAAGACTTTTCTTTTTTATTCTTTTTTACTCCAGCGGGTGTTAAACGTCTTATTTTAGCAGTCCAATTTTCTAGAATGAGTATTTACTTTGCCCAATCACGACTTTAGTCATTTACTTTTGTCCACTTTTGTTTTTTTATAGCTGCTTGCGTTTGTCTCTTCTATTTCAACGTATTTAGTCATAATGGAATTCGATGAAATCACATTTCTCTCAAACTAGTCTTCTCATTAAAGTAATTGTAATATCTTAATTCCATTCTGCTATATTTTACATTCAACAACAGCGAAAAAAATGAGATGAAGTGTACAACAGTACAGGAGTTGGAGAGTTTAAAAAAAAGTTTTTTCTATATTTTTCTCTGTAGAAAATAGTTGAATCCAAGGATCCTTAAATATGAGAGTTGTGTCTACATTGGAAATAGGTTAAAACACTATTTATATGTTTCAGAAATTATCATAATTGAAATGATATTTTAATAACATTTTTAGAATAGTTATTATTTTTATTATAAACAAGTTTTCTGATTATGAATTTAAAAACTTACATGATAAATTTAAAACTTTTGTATATGTTGTCAATTTATTATTATTTCTTATATTTTCACTCTTTTTATCTATATAACATATCATATGTGTGATATGGATTTTCATTTCTTTTCTAGAAACAACATTTTAATTATCATGTTTTATCATCTTTTTCCAAACTAAATTGTAGATAGCTACAATTAAAAACTTTAAAATTGCCATTAGAGAGAAAATAATTTTTTTAATACGTCATCTAAATTAAATAGTTTCTTCACAATTAATATTTTTCTTAAAGCCTAAAATGAAAGACATTGCAATGACTAAATAGTCACAAAAAATGTCATATAACGGCAGAGAGGTATGGCCATCAAATTCTAGGTTGTTTTCATTTGAACTACTATTAATCCACCTGACAGATGCTTATCTTTTTTTTTTTTCAATAAAAGTGGATTATTCCACTAAACTTTTTTATGAATATTTTTTTATTTTTTACACAGGATTCAAAGAAGAACCCTAGGAAGAAAACCTCTGGTCACAGCTCATAAAACCCCGCCCAAAACCACATACAAAATGTGGTCACAACACATATAATATCAGTTTTGCATAGAGCTCATATGACAATTTGCCAAAAAAGAAACCCATCAGATAATTTTCAAATGTAGACTCCATAGCTGCTATCAATGGAAAAATACAAAATTTTCCAATGCCGTGTGCCAAATCTGATGAGCCAAAAACCTTCCTGCCAAAAAAGAAAGTATAAAAAAACCTTTGGAAAAACACTATTGTATCAAATACCATGAGCTCGAACTCTCCTCCAGACAACGAATATGAATACTTGAAATGAAAGGGGAAAGTGAGAATAATTATCATCATAAAATTTTACATCAACATTAGTCAAGAAAATCATATAACTATTGTTGCAAACCTTCCCATACCCTAGAAGGAATTTCCTCAAAACCCACCTCTTGCTGATTAGCATTGCTATTATTGGCTAAATTTACCAAATAATTTGCGGTCTTATTAACTTCTCTGTAACAATGGGATACCAAGAAAGATTCAAACAATTCTAATTTTTGTAAAATGGGATCAAGTATATATTGCAAATTCCAACAATTTGATTTCTTTTTCATAACACATTGAATAATCACCATAGAATTACATTCAATTATTAAGTCCTTAATTCCCAAAGAGATTGCCATATCCAATCCAAAAGACAAAGCATGAAATTCTACATAATTGTTAGTTTTAAAACCAATAGCATGACACTTAGCTCGAATAAAATTTGCATTTTGATCATAAATTACCATGCCTACCCCAGCCAGCCCAGGGTTACCACGAGAGGCCCCATCAAAATTCAGTTTAAAGTGCCCCTGTGGAGGAGGTTTCCATCTAGCAGAGCATCTCTTACCTATTGCATCATTCTTTTTAAAAATTGAACCATGAGAGGGTAAAACTGACAGCATATTCCAAACTCTAGTAACTCTATTATCCCAGTGTGAAAAAGAAGTAAGATTTTCCAAATTCTTATAAATGAATGACAAAGCAACCTCAGAGATTGAAGAATCATTTTTTAATAGAACCTCAGACATAGGAGACCTTGTTTTTTTAAATATCATGTTGTTTCTCTCTAGCCAAACATTCCAAATCACAATAGATGGAGATATGATCCAAAGGCATGCATAAAAAGATGAGGCAAACATAAAAGGCCAAGATCTAAAATGGGAAATGAGATCCTTACCAATAACAAAGGATATATTTAACTTCTCAAACAACCACTGCCAACATTCACAGGCATAATCACAATGTAGGAACAAGTGTGAAGAAGATTCCAAATTTTTGTTACAAAGGACACAAGGGAAAACAACAGTAATGCCAAGCCTATCTAGTCTCATACCTATAAGGATTCTATCTTGAACTGCCAACCAAGCAAAGGCTCCAGCTTTAGGAAGACAAGCCAAATGCCAAAACAACTTATAAGGCCAAGATGATAAATCTTTAGCAACCATAAGAGAGTTGTAACCATCTTTTAAGAGTGTACTTACCAGAAATATTCTTTATCCAAATAAGTTCATCCTCAGAATCAGAAAGAAATACAATTCTATCCCCCAAAATCTTCTCAAAATCTAATTTCATTCTTTGATCAACATCTAAGAAATCAATCAACTTCCATCTAGCTAGCTTAAGGGGTCCACTAGTAACAATTTCAATATAATCTGCTACAAAAACACCCCAAAGGGAGGAAAGAACAGTGATCAGAGGAGACCAATCCCTAATATTCACCAAAAGGTCTGTGTCCATTCCATACTTCATCCCAGAATCTTAACTTTCTACCATTATGAACAATCCATGAGAGATGAGTCAAAATAATTGATCTACATTTACAAAGGAAATTCCAAATAGCAAAACCTGAAGGCAAATTTGAGACTTTAAAAATGTACTTTGTTAGTCCATTATTTAATATTTGGCAAACATAATCTATGCCCATAAGGAGCTAGGCTTGTCACATAATTTCCAAACCAACTTAGCACCTAAGGCTAAATTCTCATTCTACAAACTTCGAATTCCTATTCCCCCAAGCTCCTTAGGAAAACATACCTTATCCCATGCAACTAAAGGGAGTTTCTTCTTGCCATCTTTATTATTGCTCCAAAGAAAATCTCTAAGAGTATCCTATAAACTAACAATAACTGCTTTTGGAGACATCAAAATAGACATGAGATATATGGGAACATCATTCAAAATAGACTTGATGAGAACAATTTTACCCACCAAAGTTAACCATCTATGATTCAATGAGAGAATTCTTTTAGAAATGACCGAAATAATCTTATCCCAAAAATGAATCTTATCCGGTTTAACAAAGAAAGGAATCCCAAGGTAAGTACATGAAAGATTTCCAGTCTCAAATCCCCAAAAGGATTGCAACCTATGCTGAACCAGTTGTGATGTATTAAGGAAAAAAATCTTTGATTTATCACCATTCACTTTCTGACTAGAAAATGATGCATAATTTTGTATTATTCCTTTAATCACTTTTGCCTCAACTAACGAAGCATGTCCAAATAATATAGTATCATTTGCAAAGAGACAATGAGAAATACTTTGGCAAATATTCTGAATCCTTATACCTTTCCAAAGCCCCCCCACTTTAGCAGCCCTAATAGCCTAACTAAAGGTTTCAACTAGGAGAATAAACAAAAATGAAGAAAGGGGATTTCCCTGTCTCAAACCCCTAGAGGAAGTGAAAAACTACAAGGAGAACCATTAATTAAAACCGAGAATCTTGCAGAAGAAATACATGTACGAATCCATTTGACTGAGGCCTTGGAAAAACCTAACTTCTCAAGAACAACACATAAAGCCCCCTACTCTACTGTATCATAAGCCTTCATCATGTCTAGTTTAAGTATCCTGGACGGGGTTCTTTGGGTGGAAATAGAATGCAACACCTCATGTGCTACGATTGCACCCTCGTCATCTCCCTTCCGAGAACAAAACAACCTTGCTCCAATGAAATGATCCTAGGTAGAATTTTTGCTAACCTAAGGGAAATTGACTTCGTAAATATCTTATACAAAGTGTTACATAAAGAAATGGGGCGACAGTCAACAAAAGTCTTAGTATCCTCTTTTTTAGGAATTATTGCAATCATTGTAGTATTAAGTTCTTTTAAAATAGACCTATTTCTCCTAGCTTCCTCAAGAGCCAATAAAACATCATTTCCCACAAAATGCCAACATTTCTGAACTTCTTCTAAGGAGAAGGGAGACATCAACATCTTATTGTCTTCCAAAGATACTAAAGGAGGAATATTAGATATAATATCATTGCTGAGATTTCCATTTTCTAAAGATAATAATGACTTAAAAACCTAACTGCCTCTAAAGCAATGTCCTCTAACTCTTTCAATAAATTCCCATTCTAATACTGAATACAAGATATCCTATTCTTACATCTTTTAATCTTAGTTGAAGAATGAAAAAATTTTGTGTTCCTATCACCATCTGAAAGCCACAACTCTCTAGATTTCTATCTCCAATAGATTTCCTCTCTAGCTAACACCTCCTCAAGCTGTAATTTTAGTGACTTCAATTCATCAAAAACTTGTGGCACCATACCATGTTGAAGCACATGAGTATTAAGACACTAATCATATCTTGAATCCTTTGTTTCTCCTAAAAAATGTTTTTAAAATGCGAAATATTCCATTCCCTAATATTCAATTTCAAATAACTTAACTTCTTAGCAATCTGAAACATACAGGACCTAGAACAAAAAGGAGCAGAATTCCACCATTTCATAAGTAGAGGCAAAAAGGAAGAATCCCTAAACCAAATGGGCTCAAATTCAAATGGAGACTTAAAAGAAGCCCTATCCTAAAAAACTTATAGGGAAATTCAAAAATGATCAAAACCTGAGACTGGTAGAATAGAGGAAAAGAATTCAAAATCTAAAACAATCCAATTCTTAGATAACAAAAACTGATCTAATCTCTCAGCAATATGAGAAAAATCCCTTCTCATGTTTGTCCATGTGAAAACCTCATTCTGAGACTTACAATAAAAAAGGCTCATATCAGAAATGAAATCCCCAAAGTAATCCATAATCATTTTATTAGGGAAAACACCTCCTTTTTTCTCATCTAAATCAATGATAGCATTCAAATCACCCCCGAAGATAATAAAGGAACCATGTTTTAAGGGAGAATAAATCCTCTTTAATTCACCCCATAACATACTCTTCCCTTGAATTCTTGATGGAGCATAAATGTTAAAAAGCCATAATTTAACCTTCGAAATGTTGCTTATAACTAAAGCCAACATCCAATTTGTAGCAGATGCCACTAACTGTACCTGAATATTATAATTATTCCAAAGCAGTGCCAAACCTCCTGAAGCACCACAAGTCGGAGAAGAAAGTAAATTCCACCTTCTCCAAGATAAAAAAACCAAATCAGCAAACTCCCTTGACAACTTTGTTTCTTGAAACATAAAAATATCACACTTAATTAAGTCCATTGCATCTCTTGTTAGGGGCGTTTAAGCCCCTAACATTCCAAGAAATAATTCTCATTGTTCTCGAGGGGAGGCCGAAGCTCCCCTCTTCCCATTAATTGGAGAATTTTTGCTTTCCCCAAAGTAACATTGCAAATTACGTTTCACATCCCCTGATCTTGTCACAGGAGGACTAGTCACAAATCTTTTACTCCTCTTTCTTTTTACACTTACAGGAGTTAGGAAAGTTTTCTTAGGCCTACCAAGAGAGACCGAATGCCTCTCTTGCTCACTAGCTAGAGAAAGGAATAAAGTCTTTTGAATTCCACCATCAATTTCCATTTGAGTTTTAAGATTATTTGGAGGCCTACCTCTCCTAGGAGAAACCACCAATGGTGAAAAAACCGGAGTTGTTTGGACAATTGGTAGACTCTTGCACGACTTTGGAGAAGCCAGGATAAATGGATTATCTTCAAAACCTAATTCTATTGTAGCCAAAACCGCAAAAGGATTAGCAGATCCAGAAATTGGAAGGGTCAAGTTTATACCCCCCAAATCATTCTCAATTGAACAAACAACTCTATCAGTAATACCCTCATCCATTTGATGGGCATGATTGTTAAAAATATCATTTACTTATTGAACTAGAATCTCATCTAGCATAATAACAGAGACAACCTCTGACGGATTACTATTCCCTAAGGAAGATTCATTAGCCATATTAATTTCAACATTCAAAGGGGAATTATTAGACACCAAATTCTTAATTTCCTAAACTAAAGAAGCATCATTAGGAAAACCTATGGCAGGTACCTGTTTAATAGTTTCCATATCAACCACTACATTTTTATCTAAATTCACATTCTTTGAAGAATCCAAAACCTCCTTTTGAGTTCATGAAGATAAATTGTCATCCTTACCCTTTGTGTAATTATTTGTTATCTTAGGGCAATCTATCATCAATGGATGATCCACTCCATTCATCGAGGGATTACCATCCACTATACCCCCATTATTAGAAAATGTCTTCAGTAAAGACGAAAGTGAGACTGAACCCAAAGTGTGATCATTTGGTTTCCCAGAACTACAATGCAATGGATTATTTTCAAGATTAATGTGACTTGTTTCTACCAATTTATGCAAAGAGACATTTCCACATCCTTCAACCGAAGGTCCCGCTGACAAACTATCTTTATTAAGGGATTTAGGGATAGAGCCAACAACTTGTTGGTTTTTCTTAAAATCCATAAGTAACAGAGCATCCAAAAGTAAAGAAGACTGAAGAAGCTCTATATCTAATTTCTTATTTGACTGGTGCCAAATACCATCATGAGACTTGATTTTACAAGTACGGGGGCAAACATTATTAGGGTTAATAAGAATACAAACTTTTACCAGAACCTCCCCCTCCACAAAGTCCATTTTAGATGTTACAAAAGTTCCAATAGTATTTCTAAATTTCTCAAGAACATCTGGATCCATAAATTCAAAAGGAATTTTAGGTAAACCAAACTAGAAAGGAATAAGTTTCGAACTAGACCAAGAAAGAACAAAAAAACGGTTTCCAAGCAGCAATTGAAATTAAATATTTTCCAAACCAATGTTGCAATGTTCTTAATACCTCATCCCTGAAAGAAGGAGAACCAAAGACAATAATAAAAGCATTTGCAGACAATAATTGAAAATAATGCATATCCCCCCATCTTTTCTACAATTTATGATAAATCTTTAACAAACTGATTTGATCACCCCAAATTTCCCTAGAAATAACATTCGTATGCAAACAATTTGCAATCTTACCGACATAGGAACCCAAAAGATCAATACAAGGGATAGGAGCCCAAACCTATGATGAAGAAACCCCCGGCATAATAGGATCAGAAGGTATCTTACTTACCTTTTTTGGACGAGCTTCCTTGAGGTTCACATTTACCTTATTTCCCACCTACGATGAAGTACATCCACATAAGGTAGCTCCCACAGAGGTAGGCAGGTTCACAAATTTCTAGCTAAAGGACTTAGCTCATTGCAACAAAGCTCCCACATAAAATCCTATTGATAAATTTGTATTATTTGCACATTATACAAATTTTTATAATATAGAGAATAAAAATTTAAGAAATGAATCTTCATAATTTATAGAATTGAAAAGATTTTTAAAATTGATTATAAATTATTTTTTAATTCTAAAATTTATTAAAATATATTTTAAAATGAAAAATATTAATCATTATTTTTATAATTATTTTTTAATATAGAATGTTGAATTAAACAATCATCTTGTTATTTAAACAAATATATGATAGAATAATATAATTAAACTTCTTCTATAAATCATAAAGACAAATCTATAATATTAACTGTAGGATTTAAAATTCTAAAAGCTCAATGACTACAACACAGATTGCCAATCAATGACAATGCATAGTAGAAATAAAAAATTAAACAAAACAAGAATGGAGAGAAGATAATATTCTTTTCTATTTGTGCACATAGGTATGATGTATGTAGGAGAAATTTCACCTTTTGTGGTCTTATCTTGTTATTACATCCCACCTTCGGTGGGCGATCCACCTCTTGTGAAATATTTTATTATTTCTTCTACCTACCCTCGCCTACCCTTGTTTCTCATTGAGCCACATGTCATGAATGTGTGCTCACATATCCATATGGCCTTGCCTTTATAAGTAGGCTCATCTACATTCTATAGAATTTTGAATGATCTAGTTGATCTAATCTTGCATCTTGATTCGAATATAGTTTTTTCTCATCAAATCTATTTGTCTCTCTTTTACGATATTCAATGTGCTCTTGATCTTAACTATTTTCAACAAATTCTTACATGGTATTAGAGCCATTAGGGCTTCATTGTGTAGTCTATCTGGAGAGATTTTGGAGCATTCTATTTTTGGATTCGGGAGTTGTACTCTTTTAAGGAATTTGATGGTGATTTCAACCTCAGTGTTGAGTCCAGAAAGCCATTTCCATGAATTTTGAATATAAATTTGCCTATATTTAGTGAAAATTGATATTTGGGCTTTGGAGAAAAATTTTGCTTAATTTGGATGTACGGTATGATTTTTGTTTAAAAAACAAAAAAATTATATTTTCTACAAATATTTATTTCTTTCAAAAATTTTAAATTCATAGATTTTATTTGTGTATGTAAAAGTTTTATTAAAAAAACTAATAAAAAATTATATATTTAAGGAACGTCCCATGAATAACCCCCCTCATACTGTTTCTTTTCTCTGCCACTATGGAGTGTATGAGCCTAGCCATCTGTAAGTCGTACTCTTTCTTGGCACTACACCTAACTTTCAGCATCATACCTATTCTCTTGGCAGACATCTTCTTTTCTACATCCTCTGCCGACATTGCTGCCTCAAAACATCTCGGCATCTCCACCTAGCCCCACTAGTTCCTCATGGTCCTCAACACTGGCCACCATGTCCCCGTCAGTCCCTATATTTTCCAATGAACACTACTTATCTCCCCATTCTTCCACCATCTATCTTCACTCAGGCATTGCTCCACCCAAAGTCTGTCATCGAGTGTCACCACAACCATGTGGCAACTTTTCATTGGCTCATAGGGCCACATCATCATGATAGAGCAGAGCAACACCAATAGTCCATGTGGTGATTTGAGACTTGTTGAGCCCTGCTTAGTCAACGGCCACGTGGAAATTATTTACTAGCCCATGCAGCATCCAAGTCAGCATATAGAAATCCCAGCTATTGACATTTGTGCTCGCCACGTCAGTGCCACCTCATTTGTATGGAAGAAAACTCAACTGCCACATCAGAACTTTGTACTACCACATGATCGTATGGTAGCATAGTCATCTTGCCACATGTCATGCCATGTCATCTATCCATACAGTACGAATGCCCACATAGGCACGGAGGTGAAATTTTGGCAATGATCATATGATTGTCAAATTTAACCCAATGAAATGATGATGTCAGCACTACATCATCATTTAAAAAAAATATTTTATCCCCTCTCCAAAGGTCTTTTCAATTTTGTATTCCAACTTTGGAGGCCCATAACTTGCTCATTTTAGCTCCTTTAATGCAATTTTTTTTTTATTTGGGCTAATTTATTGTTCTCTTCGCGATGGTGGTGGATTTGTTTAATTCTGTTTTGGGACAGAAATGAGTAACGAAAAGCACATAAAAACTGCACAAGTGGAATAATATACACTGTATATATGCCAGTCTTAAATATCTTCACGGTCAGCGCACGATCAGATTACTTGTGTGTCAAAATATCTATGGAAATATCTTCCCCTAGTCTATCCACGCACTCAAGCATATATGCACGTTAATATCTTAAACTTATCTCTACTCGTTTATTTCTCAACTACTAAATTTTTAATTATTCGAGTAGAAATTGTACTTTCAATATTGGTCATTTTATGCCTATTTGGTACTTGTATTTTTCTTGGATCTTAGTTTAGATCACTTGCAATGTTTGTTGGAGTCTCTTTTAGTCTATTTGAGGTAGTTGTAAAGTTAAAATTAGAAGTCCACCTTGGCTTGTTTTGCAAGTGACCATTGTACATACACGAAGTATAAAGTGTCAAATCATCATTTTGGGGGGGACATTTCTTTGATTGAGTGAATTTGGGGAGGTGTCTTGTGTGATTGTGCCTCTCTTTCCTTAGCGATCTTTCATTTTATTTCTATGGGTTCTCCTAAATTTCCACTTTTAACTTTACATAACTATGCTTCATGGAAAATTGATGTATGGAGTAAGCTAATGGAAAAAGGATTAACTCACTATATTGATGGAACTATAACTATACCAACTAATTCTAAAGTTGATCCAAATGCTCACATGGAATGACTCACTAAAAAAATTATGGCTATTGGGACATTGAAGAAGTATATATCAAAGGATCTCATCTTTTACATTGACAAGTGTAAAATAGTTAAGGATGCATGTGATGTCTTGGAAAAATTGTATGGTCAAATTGATGAGATTAGAGGCTATCAAGTTGATAATAATATCACTATGTTGGATCCCAAAAACTTTGATACAATCTAGGATTATGTTACCAAGAAAATGAGCTAAGAGGACATCTAAAGGATTGTGGCATTGATAAGAAGCATGCACAGTTGGTCTACAATAGTTTTGGGAAAGATTCCATCAAGGTATGCAACATTTATTTCTAGATTCCAAACCCACCACTTGACAATGGGTAGTTTATTCACTATGCCCACATTTGGGTAGTTTCTTCATTCAGTTCCGAGCTTCTATCATTGATGTAGATTCTACATTGTGGGGGGGGGGCTACTTGGTCTCTCTTCTTCTTCACTAAGATGGGGGGGACTTTTTTCTCACATGGGGTTTTGTCCTTCTCATAATTCTTTGCAAGTTCTTTTGTATAGTTTTCATCTCTCTTTTGGGGGGAACTTTTTTCCATTAGTTTTTTTCTCTCTTTCTTCATTTGTGAGAGATTACATTGGTTTGCATTCATTTTCATTTTTACATGGGTACCTAACATGGCCTCATAGTCGGGACCCACTTTGCATGGTTAGCTTGAGTCTACATTCCCCTAAGTTGCACTTAAGGGGGTGTTGGTGTAGATTATGTCTCATAATTACACTTTACTTAAGTTGACTTAGAGTAATGCATTTCATTGTAGTTTGGATATGAGACACTTAGGGACATATGCATACAAGGATGACACATGTAGGATAAATTCCACCTTTTATGGTCTTATCTTGTTGTTACATTCCACCTTCGGTGGGTGATCCACCTCTTGAGGAATATTTTATTCTTTCTCTTACCTACGCTCACCTACCCTTGTTTCTCACTGAACCACATGTCATGATTGTGTGCTCACATATCCATATGGCCATGCTTTTATAAGCAGGGTCATCTACATTGCATGGAATTTTGAATTCAGTCTAGTTGATTTCATCTTGCATCTTGATTAGAATACATTTTATTCCCATCAAATCTATTTGTCTATCTTTTGTGCTATTCAATGTTCTCATAATCTTGGCTATTTTCAACAAATTCTTACACTATTAAATCTAAAAGAAAATTTACAAAATGACATAAACTAATAACAAATTTTGATTACAATTTACTTGTAGCAATTTGGTGTTGCACCTAATCAACTCTATGGAGCTACATTGTGTTGGCATTGTATTGTCATTGATGTCAACCGGTAAGTATACCAACTAGTAGGCAAGATATTGTTACCGACATTGGACATTTTTGGCATGTTGATGTCAACCGGTATGGGATGTAAACTAGTAAGTCTATCAACCGGTAAGCAAGCAAACCCAGTAAGTGCAGTCCGATATAACATGACCTAACCGTCAAAATAGTGAAGTGCATGATATGGAGGTTAACCGGTTAGTGTATATCGATAGCATGTGTAGTCAGTGACCCCAGTTGAACCGACATAGTCAAGTGAGCTGGATGCTGACAAAGATGTCACGTGGAATCCCAGTGGTAAATGTGCAGTGGTAGGTGAATGGTGTGTCGGTGAGGTAGTTGTCGGATAAGTCCATATTAATGTAGTTGCAGAGGATTGTGGCTCAAAGAAGATTGAAGGGCAGAGACTTTATTATTTGACATCATGATCGAAGTAGAATATTTGATCACCTAGCTGATTTGGAGAGGGAAACTACTAGAGTGTTTATTGTGATCGACAAAATCAAGACTGATGAATAGAATCCAATTTGCTAAATATAGTAAATGTTTATAGAAAAAATAAATAGAGGACAAAGATTTTTGTTGAATTGTTGCAGGTTGTCGATTCAAGAATATGAGATTTGATTTGATATGGATCAAGGTTAGTGAACAAGACCCTAAGCACGTGAAGTTTGAGTTTTTATTTTTCGTTGAAAAGCATGTATATAAATATGGAGATCAAATATTTAAGCTTTTGTGGATAAAAGAGATAGTATGTTTAATGAAGTGTGATTCTGCCAGGTTGATCAGTCTGAGTGTTGTGATAAAAATATTGAAGTGAGTGAGAGTTAGTTGAAGAACCAGTAAGCAAGGTTTAACTAACAAGGTTTAAGATAACCGGTAAACTATTATAGAGTATAACAGTCTGTTAAATCGACAGTGTTTGAACTAGTAAGATAACTGTAGAGAGTGAAGGAGAGAAGAGTGAGTTTTAGAGAAGATCTAGCAAGGTAGAAACTGCGCTGTAGAGGATTCAGATAGTAAAAATAGAAGACTAGTAGAAGAGAAGCATTGTGACAAAAAGGAGTTTAACCAACATAGAGAATTGTTTGCAAGAGTTACAAAACTCATTTTTAACATGTGTTTATCATTGTATTAAACTGAGTAGGTGCTCAGTGCAAGGGTTGGTGCTCCTTAAGTTGGTGCTCATAATAGATTAGGGTTTGGTGCTCCTTAAGATGGTTCTCAAAATAGATTAGGGGTTGGTGCTCCTTTGGGTAGGTGCCCATAAATTGCTAGGGGTTGTTTCTCCTTGGGTTTGTGCCCTAAATATTGTAAAACTATTATTTCACTATGAGGCTAGATTAGAGCAGTAGATCTCTAGAAGCATTTCTCATCGAGGTTTTTCCCACTTTGGGTTTTTCTCGTATATCCAGTGTTATGTGATGTTCTCTTATGTTTGATTGTTTTTTAGTGCTTTCATTATCCTACCAGTTGCACAAATTGTTTGAAATTGTTGATAATCACTGATTTATCCCCTCTTAGTGATATCTGTTGTTCTACACATTGATCTCTCTTACACACTACATAGTTGGAGCTTCATATACTAACCCTTCTGTATTGAGATATTTTATACTCCATGCAAAAAGTTTACAGATATTTGATGTTTCTACAAAAACAACATTCCTTCTTTACAACTCGGAATTGCAATTCACTGAATATTCTTTCAACTCACTTGTCCATTGATATTATGTCCTTTTTATCTTTAGTTGTCCTCACATTTTCACTCAAAAATTATAATTCATAATTATATACCTAAATTAATTCAGTGACAAAATATGTATTCAGATGCAAAATAGTCAAGGGCAAATGGGAGGGATAGGATCCCAATGTTAGCTATAATCTTTAGGGTTTCTCTTTCTCTTGGTAGGTAGGTGGACTGGAGTGCACAAAGGTTTAGGAAAAAATGATTTACCAACACTACCCATTTTTCATGATATGTCAAACATGATCATTCTTGATCCAAATCAACAATGCACATATTTCTTTTAAGGTATTAGAAGTTGTCCTTATCAATAGTTTGGTAAAAATGTTTGCAAGCTGTTATCAAGAATTTCAAAAAATTTCATTTTGATTTCACAATTTTCTAACAACTCTCTAATAAAATGATATTTGATTTCAATGCACTTGCTTCTTCTATAAAAAAATAAGACTTTTCATCTAAGCAATTGCTGAAATATTTCCACAAAATGTTGCTTTTTCATCCTCTTGTTCTTCATACAAATCAACTAGGATTCTCTTTAGCCAAATAGCTCAACAAGGTGATATATTTGTAGCAATATACTCAACCTTAGTTATAGATATGGAAACTATGGATTTTTTTTGGAAGCCCAAGACATAGTTCCCAAACCCCAAAAGAACATGCATGCATTATATTAAGCCTAATTTCTATTTTTGAGATTTTGAAAAGATCTAGAGGAGATATAAAGCACAAATAAGAGAGACAAAATATAGGACAAGAAAAAATTGTATTCTCATCAATAGATGAATGATCAAATTTTCAATAGTTTCTACATACAATATAGATGAGCATGCTTATATAGGCAAGGCTATATGGATATGTGAGCACACAAACATTACATGTGGCTCAATAAAAAATAAAGGTCCGTAAGAAATAGGTGTGATAGGTAGGAGAAACAATATAATATTCCACAAGTGATGGATCACCCACCGAAGGTGGAATTATCACTCTAAAATAAGTGGATATGATAGAGTGATAACAAGATCACACCATAAAAGGTGGAAATCTCCTACAATGTCTAATATGCTTAAATCTAGAAACAATGTCTTGTTGTTATCTAATATGCTTAAATCTAGAAACAATGTCTTGTTGTTATCTTCAATTCCTAATGATGGAAAAAAATCTTATGAAATATTTGTAACCTTACTAAGCCTTAAGCTTCTAACCTTTTTATTATACTGTCAATTATTGAAATAAAATTTCTTTTGATTATTCCCGATGATATTTATTGTTGACTTGGTGGTCAACACCTCCTTCAGGGTTCATGACATGACTTAACTACCTCTTGTGGATTTGGGTAAGTCTGGTGTTTGTGGTGTTCATTGATAACTCAAGCTTTTGGCGCAATGGCAAACATACCAACAATTGGTATCAGAGCCTTGGGTCATGGGTTCAAATCCCAGGAGGTTTCCTTCATTCTGTCGGTGTGGAACCCTCAGTCCATGTTGAGGGGGAGATTGTTGACTTGGCGGTCAGCACCTCCTTTGGGGTTCACGACATGGGTTAACCGCCTCCCATGGATCTGTGTAGGTCTAGTGTTTGTGGCATTCATTGATAGCTCGAGCTTTTCACACAATGTCAAACATACCAAGATTACTCGATTGTCATTAGTTGATAACTCAGTTTATATGAGACTTTTTATTAGCATTGGGTATGGTTGCATTTTTATTTAAGAAGGAATTGGTAGGGCTTTTATTGAATTCATCGTCTACCTTGACAAATTCTTTTGGATTCAAGCCAAATTACCACCAAATCTATTTCCTTATAACATGTTGGTCAAGTTGTACTTTCTCTTCCTCCTTAATATTAATTGAGGTCCATTGTGTAGTCTTTTGTCTATTATAGGGGCATTTAATGCAATTATTTCCTATCTATAATGAACATATGCACATAACATAAATGGAGGCTAGCTCATTCCTTTCAAATCATATATTTCTTTATTCAACATTGTGGTTCCTCCTCTTTACTTTAACTATTTACAATGGAGATCATACCTTTGAACAAGAAAATTTGTATCCCCATCCTAGGTTAGAATGTCTAAAGTTAGGGGTGATCACCTGAGAAATGTTGAGGTAAATATGTTGAATCACTTGCTACAAGATTGAGAAATAGATTTGGAATATAATTGGAGAATATTTTTTGTAGAACACTTCTCCTCATCCCATTTTCCTATCACAATTGGCCTCTTATTTCTTGTGGAATGCAATGGATGTTCTTTTCATATATAGAGGTGTTATGTAGCTAGTGATAGATTTTGTTAGTGAAGACCTCATCTTGGGCTTGACACTCTACAACAACATTAAAGAATTTGACCTACACTCTCTACATTTAAAATTTGACACAAAACACAAATTTAATTTAACACACAAACAACTATTATTTATTCAATATCTACTACATCATGATTTTCCTACATATAGAGGTGACATTTTGATCTACATAAATGATGGGGTTCACCTTGTTTTCTCAACACTTCACCTAGTTGATGTTGCTTAATTCCACCAACTCACCAAGCCTAGTTTCTCTCTAGAATTCCAAGTCCTTCTCAGTCTCTTCTAGGGCTTTATTCTTTCCCATTCCAAGGTGTTTGGCTCAAGTGTTTTATCTAGGAACCCTACCAATTTGCAATGCTTCCCATGTGCTCATTATGGTTGTCTTGGCTTCAATTTGTCAAGTTGACCTCCTACTATCATGAGTTGATGCACACATGTGGAGGTGTCTTCTAATATGTTTTGAATGCATTTAGGGTCCATTTGAGGTTTGCAACCATTATATTTCTTACCGATTTAATTATTTTACTAGAAAAGGGCTACAAGGAATTATCCCTATTAGGCCTCCTAAATCCGGTTATTTTAGGGCTTGAGTGAAAATGCTCCTAAAGACCCCATAACAAGTTTGTATTTTCTCTGATGGTTCACCTAACCTCAAGTGATTTATTTGGTTTTGGCTCCTTACTCCACCGTATAATGTGCTAACCCCAAAATTAGGGTTTTGAAGGGTTTTTAGGCCTTCTAGCCAGCAGTGACTGGTCAAGTTGGTGTTTGGGAATCAAATGACTTTGTCAAGTCTTCTTCTTGCATTGGAAACTATTTCCAAACTCCATGGACCCATCCAAAGGCTTGGATGGTGATTTGGCATTCACCCTTGCAGTTTGCACATCATTTTCACCTTGTTTCCTCTAGTTGGGTTGCTCCTGGACTCGCTTAAAACAAGGTGCCAGTCATATTGAAACTCATCTCCAAAACTTGTCCTTTCATATGTACATTTTACAAGTGGTTTCCTTTCATTTCCCAATAGGCCATGATGGTAGCACGTGTGGAATTCATGGGGCAACCATTTTACATAAAATTGCTATATACAAGCCAAAACTAATAGTGTGCAAACCGAAACAAGAAAACACTAATGAAAACTATCTACAAAGCTTGAAATGAAACCAAAAACACTGTAACACACTAAAGAAACTCAATCCATTTCTGGATCAATGGATTCAATCCATTTTCATTTACAAAATAAGTAAAAACAAGCCAAAATGCTGCCAACTAGTCTAAAAAATGAGTAGTTTTACATTGTTGGACTTATAAAACACATTCTCCAACCTTGGTAACCATGAAAGAGAGGGTAATTATATCTTTTCTCATGTTTTGAGTCATCCTATGGTGTTGGAAAATCCCTAACTCCATCGCTAACCAATTCAGGACAAAAGTTGTCATGACAACTTTCAAAAGTTGTCATGACAACTTTTTGCAACTCTGCACTTTTTCACTTTTTGCTCTTCTTAACCTATAAGACCTATTATAAGTCATCACACTTGACTTTTTGAACATTTCTAATAATAATTTAACCCTCCCTAATGCCTTTACCAAGTTTTGACACTTTTGACCATCAAGAAGGTCAACTACCTACTCAAACCCACTATTTACACAAACCTAAGAAGAATGAAATCAACCTAGGCCTACAATGACTCAAAAAAAAACTCTTGTACCCTCCTAGACTCATTATTCACTAACTAACTTGGCTAGGGGCAGTACAAGCCAAAATTGAGAAAACTAGACAGCCCAAGTCCTAGGTGCTCCTCACCATTCTCCCAAACAAAAGAAGATCATGTCACCTCTTTGGGAATCAAATTATGATAAATTCCTAGCTTCTTAAACTCTATCTCAACTACCCATGTAGCTTCAACATCATCCATACCTTGCCATTTGATTAGGTGCTCCCAATAGACTTGATGTCTTGTCTTCTTGGCAATCCTTGAACTCAACACCTTCTCGGCCTTTGGATTTGGTTTAGATGGAAACTAAAGGTTATTCACATCATCTGATACCTCTGACTAACTACAATCTGAACCTTGAATTGGTCCCTTGTAGGCAACTAAGTCTGCTATATTAAAAACTGGTGACAATCCCATATCACTAGGTAGATCCACCTTGTATGCATTTTGTCCATACTTTTCTAGAATGGTACATGGACCTATCCTTCTCATTTGAAGCTTGTTAGCCACTCATTGGTGTAGCCTTGCTTTGTTTAGGTGCACCATGACAAGGTCTCCCACTTAAAATTATAGGTTCTTCCTTCTTTAATCAACTTTTTGTTTGAGTTTGCTTGTGTTCTCCATCAATGCTTGCTTGACGGATTCATGGACCTCCTTCATTGATTGAGAAAAGTATTCTGCATATCCACTTCTTGCAGCTGCACTTCCTAAGTCTCTCAACTCCAAAATACCTCTTGGGTGGACACCATAGACCACTTCAAAAGGGCTCTTGCCGATAGACCTATTCATGGTGTCATTATATGCATATTCAGCTTGTGACAGTACTTGATCCCATGTCTGACCATATTCCTTAGTAAGGCACCTTAATAAGCTTCCCAAGCTTCTATTCACCACTTCAGTCTGCCCATTTGTTTGAGGATGGTAGGTTGATCCGAATGAGAGGTTGGTGCCAAGATTTTGCCAAACTGTCTTCTAAAAATGACTTATGAACTTTGAGTCCCTATCCAAAACAATGCTCATGGGTAAATCATGTAGCCTCACTACCTCTTTGAAGAACAATTGACCTATTTGGCATGCATCATGAGTAGTCTTGCAAGGAACAAAGTGACCCATTTTGCTAAATCTGTCCATAATGACGTAAATTTTGTCATATCCCTACTTTGTCCTTAGTAAACCTACTACGAAGTCCATACTAATGTATTCCCAAGGTCTATTCGGTATGGGAAGAGGTTGGTATAAACTAGCATTTGTAGAAGTAGCTTTGGCCTTTTGGCAAACTATGGAAGTCTCCACATACTTTTTCACATCTTGATTCATCCTTGGCCAATAGTAATACCTCTAAACCAATTCTTGAGTCTTATTGACTCCAAAATGTCCACTAAGGCTTCCATTATGCTTCTCTTGTATGAGATTTTCTCTCATGGAGCCTCTAGGCACACAAAGTTGCCCACCTCTAAACAATAGTCCATTTTGCAAAGTAAAATTAGAATACTCACTATGGAAGTGATTTTGATACTCCTTACACACCTTGTAGGCATTTGATAAGTCTTCATCCTCTGAGTACAAGTCTCTAAAACTGTCCACAGCTATGCTCCTCGAGTGAATTTCTTTAAATGTCAAAAGTCTCCTACTTAATGCATCAGCTACCCGAGTTAACTACCCTTTCTTGTGCTTAATGGTGAATGTGTAGGCTTGTATGTACTCCACCCATTTCATGTGTTTGTGACTGAGTTTTTCTTGTGAGTTTAGAAAACTCAATGCTTGGTTATTCATATAGACCACAAATTCCTTAGGGAGGAGATAGTGTCTCCACTTCCTCAAAGCCTGCACTAAAGTATATAACTCAAGATCATAAGAGGAGTATTTCCTCTTGGCATCACTTATCTTTTCACTATGTAAATCTACTTGTGTTTCTTCTTTGCTTAGGACAACACCTACTACAACATCGATTGCATCACATTCCACTATGAAAAGTTTCTCAAAACTAGGCAACACTAGCACCGGTTGAGTAGCTATGTTCTCCTTCAAGGTTTCAAAAGCTTTGTTTGCTTCATCACCCCACTGAAACTTTGCTTTCATTCAACCTCTAATGGTGTCTAACATTGGTGCACATATAGCACTGAATTGCCAAATGAACTTCCTATAGTACTGAGCTAGTCCATGTAGGCTTCTCACCTTTGTCGCTGACTTAGGAGTAGGCCAATTTACTATGGCTTCAACCTTGCTAGGATCCATCTTGAGGTTTCCTTGAGACAACACAAATCCAAGGTAAACCAACCCCTTCTTAACAAACTCATACTTATCAAAGTTCATGGTTAGCTTTTCATCATACAATCTTTGTAATATATTTTGTATCTAAACCTTGAATTGGTCGCTTGTAGGCAACTAAGTCTGCTATATTAAAAACCGGTGACAATCCTATGTCACTAGGTAGATCCACTTTGTATGCATTTTGTCCATACTTTTCTAGAATGGCACATGGATCTATCCTTCTCATTTTCAACTTGTTAGCCACTCATTGTTGTAGCCTTGCTTTGTTTAGGTGCACCATGACAAGGTCTCCCACTTGAAATTATAGGTTCTTCCTTCTTTCATCAACTTTTTGTTTGAGTTTGCTTGTGTTCTTCATCAATGCTTGCTTGACGGATTCATGGGCCTCCTTCATTGATTGAGAAAATTCTTCTTCATATCTACTTCTTCCAACTACACTTCCTAAGTCTCTCAACTCCAAAATACCTCTTGGGTGCACACCATAGACCACTTCAAAAGGGCTCTTGCTGATAGACCTATTCATGGTGTCATTATATGCATATTTAGCTTGTGAGAGTACTTGATCCCATGTCTGACCATATTCCTTAGTAAGGCACCTTAATAAGTTTCCCAAGCTTTTATTCACCACTTCGGTCTGCCCATCTGTTTGAGGATGCTAGGTTGATCCAAAAGAGAGGTTGGTGCCAAGATTTTGCCAAAGTGTCTTCCAAAAATGACTTATGAACTTTGAGTCCCTATTTGAAACAATGCTCATGGGTAAACCATGTATCCTCACTACCTTTTTGAAGAACAAATGAGCTATTTGGCATGCATCATGAGTAGTCTTGCAAGGTACAAAGTGAACCATTTTGCTAAATCTATCCACAATGACATAAATTTTGTCACATCCCTGCTTTTTCCTTAGTAAACCTACTACAAAGTCCATACTAATGCATTCCAAAGGTCTATTTGGTATGGGAAGAGGTTGGTATAAACTGGCATTTGTAGAAGTACCTTTGGCCTTTTGGCAAACTATGCAAGTCTCCACATACTTTTTCACATCTTGATTCATCCTTGGCCAATAGTAATACCTCTAAACCAATTCTTGAGTCTTATTGACTCCAAAATGTCCACTAAGGCTTCCATTATGCTTCTCTTGTATGAGATTATCTCTCATGGAGCCTCTAGGCACACAAAGTTTCCCACCTCTAAACAATAGTCCATTTTGCAAAGTAAAACTAGAATACTCACTATGGAAGTGATTTTAATACTCCTTACATACCTTTTAGGCATTTGAGAAGTCTTCATCCTCCAGGTACAATTCTCTAAAACTGTCAATACCTATGCTCCTTGAGTGAATTTATTTGACTATCAAAAGTCTCCTACTTAATGCATCAGCTACTCAGTTTAACTGCCCTTTCTTGTGCTTAATGGTGAATGTGTAGGTCTGCATGTACTCCACCCATTGATGTGTTTGTCACTGAGTTCTTCTTGTCAAATTAGAAACTCAATGCTTGGTTATTTGTATAGACTACAAATTCCTAAGGGAGGAGATAGTGTCTCCACTTCCTCAAAGCCTACACTAAAGCATATAACTCAAGATCATAAGAGGAGTATTTCCTCTTGGCATCACTTATCTTCTCACTATGGAAAGCTACTGGTGTTTCTTCTTGGCTTAGGACAACACCTACTACAACATTGCTTGCATCACATTCCACTATGAAAAGTTTCTGAAAACTAGGCAACACTAGCACTAGTTGAGTAGCTATCTTCTCCTTCAAGGTTTCAAAAGCTTTGTTTTCTTCATCACCCCACTGAAACTTTGGCTTCATTCTACCTCTAATGGTGTCTAACATTGGTGCACATATACCACTAAATTGCCAAATGAACTTCCTATAGTACTGAGCTAGTCCATGGAAGCTTCTCACCTCTGTTGCTGACTTAGGAGTAGGCCAATTTACTATGGCTTCAACCTTGCTGGGATCCATCTTGAGGTTTCCTTTATACAACACAAATCCATGGTAAACCAACCCCTTCTTAACAAACTCACACTTACCCAAGTTCATGGTTATCTTTTCATCATATAATCTTTGTAATACATCTTGCAGATGATTAATATGATTTTCCCTATCCTTACTGAAAATGAGAATGTCATCTAGATATAACACCACAAATTTACCTATGAAGTCCTTCATCACCTCATTCATGAGTCTCATGAATGTGCTTGGAGCATTGGATAAGCCAAATGGCATTACAAGCCACTGATAAAGACCCTCTATTGTCTTAAAGGCAGTTTTCCATTCATCACCCTCCTTAATCCTAATTTGGTGATATCCACTTTTAAGGTCAATCTTGGTAAAGTACTTGGCTTCCCCTAAACAATCCATGATGTCTTCTATTCTAGGAATAGGGAACCTATATCTGATAATGATCTTATTTATGGCTCTAAAATTAGTACACAATCTCCAAGTACCACCTTTCTTTGGTGCTAACATGGTAGGGACAGCACAAGGGCAATTGCTTTTCCTAATTAGGCCTTGGTCTAAGAGCTCTTGGATTTGTTTGGCAATCTCAACATTTTGTTGGGGAGTCATTTTATAAGATGCCTTATTAGGTAAAGATTCTCTAGGAATGAAGTCCATTTGATGGCTTATGGTTCTTTTAGGAGGTAAGGTGGCTGGCTGTCCATCACTTACTATGCCTTTGAATTTCTTCAACAAATCTTGCACCTCTATTGGCAAATCTGGTTGCTCTTTCTTGTCTTCCACTTTAGGATTCATTACAAGTGCAAACCCTATAACTTCACCTTCCTCAAGTGTCTTCAAGAACTTCTTTTCACTTACTAAAAGAACATTAGGACCTACTGCCCTCTTTTCACCTTCCTAGAGGATAGACTGACTCTTATATGCGACTCCATCTTTCTTGAATGAGTATGCATTATTGGATCCATAATGGATAGCTTGTCTATCAAATTCTCATGGTCTTCCAAATAGAAGATGGCTTGCATCCATGGGTAGGACATCACATAACACCTTGTCTTTATACCTCCCAATGGTAAAATCTACCCATGCTTGCTCATTAACTAGGACATGTTGGCCTTTGTTCAACCAAGTAACTCTTTAAGGATTGCTGTGAGGTATCCTTTGCAATTTGAGCTTACTCATTGCCTCTTACGACACAATATTATCTATTGACCCTGAATCAATGATCACCTTGCAAACTTTGTCCATAATCTTGCATTTGATCTTAAATAATGACCTCCTTTGGCTTGGCTCTTCTCTGACTAGTTCTTTGATCAAAACTCCCCTTATCATCAAGTTGTCACCTACCTCTAATTCTAAGGCAACCTCTGGAGTCTTTGTGCTTGAAGACTCTTCTTGAAGATAGCTCACTCTCCTTTCACCACCTTGTGATGATGTTCCCTTCTCTGGACACCTATATGCTGGATGACCAAGTTGTTTACAATGGTAACATTTCATTGTTGCAAAATATGAGGAACCTCTACCTTGTCCACTAGATCTTCCTCTAAAACTACTGTTTGATCCTCTTCCTCTATTGAATCCTCCTTTACTAGTGCTACTCTCTTGCTACTCAGTGAGTTTAGACTCTCCTTGTGTTCTTTGTTCAGAAATTCTTCCTCCAAAGCCTCCCCTATGGCCTATATTATCTTTTCCTCTACCCATGCCCATATTGCTGCTTGAGTCATGTCTTCTTTTCAGTTTTCCCTCCGCCTTAAAGGAAAGTTGATAGGTTTGATGGACTATTTTTCGACTCATTAGATTGATTTTTTCTTGGATGTTCCATTGTAGACCATTTAGGTACCTAGCAACCTTGAGACTCTCTTCTTCCACCACATGAGATCTAAGGCTAAGTTTGTGAAACTCCTCTGTATAGCTACTGACATCAAGGTCTTTTTGTCTTAAGTTTTGTCTCTTCCAATGAATTTTCACTTCATAGTCATCGAGGAGATAGACTTCTTTGATTTTGACTAACATCCCCTTCCAGGAAGAGATGGGTGCTTTGCCTATTCCTCTCATCTTGCACAAATTTCAACCATGTGAGAGAAGCTCCTCTCATCATTGAATTGGCTACCTTGAATCTCTGGGCTTCAGTTATACCTTCACATTCAAAGTGGTTTTGCATTCCTTCTATCCACTCTAGGACCACTTTTGCCTCCATCTTACCAGTGAACAATGGAAATCATTCTAGTGATTTACCACTTAAGGCCTTCAATTCCTTTAAGAAAGGTACTTGCTCAAGGATAGGATCAGGTTTAGACACCTTGTCTATCTCTAATAGTTCTTTACCCTTCCCTTCTACTTCTTCAACCTTTACCAACACTTCATCTACCTTGGTTTCAACCTCACCAAGCTTACTCTCCAATTCTAGCAACTTCTCCTTCAGGAGTATATTCTCTTCCTTGTAATCATCCACCTTCTTTTCCAACTCTGCATTAGTCACCATGATGTTATCTCCTACAGATTCCAGTTAGGACGTCTACTCACCTAGCCCCAATCTTATAGGCTCTGATACCAATTTCATGGGGTTCACCTAGTTTGCTCAACACTTCACCTAGTTGGTGTTGCTTAATTCCACCAACTCACCAGGCCTAGTTTCTCTCTAGACCTCCAAGTCCTTCTCAGTCTCTTCTAGGGCTTGATTCTTGACCATTCAAAGGTGTTTGCTTCAAGTGTTTTAGCTAGGAACCCTACCAATTTACAATGCTTCCCATGTGCTCATTATGGGTGTCTTGGCTTCAATTTGTCAAGTTGACCTCCTACTATCATGAGTTGATGCAGAGGTGTGGAGGTGTCTTCTCATATGTTTTTAATGCATTTAGGGTCCATTTGAGGTTTGCAACCATTATCTTTCTTACTGATTTCAATATTTTGCCTAGAAAAGGGTTACAAGGAATTAGCCCTATTAGGCCTCCTAAATCCAATTTTTTAGGGCTTGAGTGAAAACACTCCAAAAGAACCCCTAAAAAGTTTGAATTTTATTCAATTTTTCACCTAACCTCAAGTTATTTTTTTAGTTTTGGCTCCTTACTCCACTGTACAATGTGCTAACCCCAAAATGAGGGTTTTGAAGGGTTTATAGGCCTTCTAGCCAGCAATGACTGGTCAAGTTGGTGTTTGGGCATCAAATGAATTTTTTAAGGCTTCTCTTTGCATTGGAAAATCTTTCCCAACTCCATGGATCCCTCCAAAGGCTTGTATAATTATTTGACATTCACCCCTACACTTTGCACATCATTTTCACCTTGTTTCCTCTAGCCGGGTTGCTCCTGGACTTGCCTAGAACAAGGTGACAATCATATTGAAACTTGTCTCTAGAAATTTTCCCTGCATATGAAAACTATAGAATTTTTTTCCCTTCATGTCGCAACAGGCTATGATGGTAGCATGTGTGGAATTCATGGGGCAACCATGTTACATAAAACTGTAATAAACAAGCCAAAACTGGCTGTGTGCAAACCAAAACAAGAAAACACTAATGAAAACTATCTACAAAGCATAAAATGGAACCAAAAACACTATAAAAAACTAAAGAAACTCAATCCATTTCTGGATCAATGGATTCAATTCATTTGCATTTACAAAATGAGTAAAAACAAGCCAAAATGCTGCCAACTAGTCTGAAAAATGAGTAGTTTCAGATTGTTGAACTTACAAAACACATTCTCCAACTTTGGTAACCATGCAAAAGAGGGTACTTATAGCTTTTCCTATGTGTGGAGTCATCCTAGGGCATTGGAAAATCCCTAACTCCATCGCTAACCAATTCAGGACAAAAGTTGTCATGACAACGTTCAAAAGTTGTCATGACAACTTTTTGCAACTTTGCACTTTTACACTTTTTGGTTTTCTCAACCTATAAGACCTATTCTAAGTCATCACACTTGACTTTTCAAAAATTTATAAGAATAATTATACCCTCCCTAATTACTTCACCAATTTTTGACACTTTTGACCATTAAGAAGGTCAACTACCTACTCAAACCCACTATTTACACAAAAATACAAACCTAAGAAGAATGAACTCAACCTAGGCCTACATTGACTCAAAACACTAACTCTTGGACCCTCCTAGAGTCCTTATTCGCTAACTGACTTGGATAGGGTCAGTACAAGCAAAAATTGAGAAAACTAGATAGCCTAAGTCCTAGGTGCTCCTGCACTAATAAACAATACAAGAAGGAAGTATTTTATAGAGTTGCAACCTTTGAAATAACATTAGTTCACTCTATCACCAATAAAGAAACTTCTAAAACATGGTAAATGTCATCTATGAAAATTTACCAAAACCACTAAAAACCAATTTAGAATATCTACCTAAAAACTCAAAATACATAATTAAAATTATTAATTCTATTTCTAGTTGCATGCTTGCATCACTATCCATAATTCTCCCCATTTATGCTAAGAGGACTCATAAATTCAATCCTTACAACTTTCCATGTAAAATTTATATCACTATTTATACCAAGTCTTAGAGACTGACAAGGTACACTTCTTATAGAAGTACCAATCCCTCTCCTTCTTGAAAGATCGCACGGTTTTAGTTTCCTTTCTTTAACAAAGTGAAAACTCATGACACTCCATCTTCACACAATTGTTCTTATTGGTTTTCATTGTACCACACACTACCAAAAGATCTATACCAATTCTAAACAAACTAGGCTTCAATCACAACTTGAAAATCATTTCTTGTTGGCTGCCATTAATTTGCCAATAGGATCCCATCTCATGTTGCATTTATTGAAACACTATCTACCTCATACTTAGACTTTTTCCATATATAGATCATATTTCCAATGTGTGCAAGGTCATCTCATAACACCCTATCTTCAATCACCTTTCTCACAGATTAGTGGCATGGTTCCTAACCATTGCTTATGCATCCCTTTCCTCACTACTCTTCATAAATTCTTATACTCATTCTTTGCACTTCTAATAATTCTATCAATGTAGTTTTTTATTAGGATAAACAGGTTTTGAGGGGACAATAAACCCCATATAATGGGTTTGAAGGGACCTGAAACCCCAGGAAACCACACAAATCCAAAACCGACAAAGGGATACAACAAGAAAATAGATCAAAGACACCCAACAACCAATACTAAATAGACACCTACAAGATTACAAAGATAGAACAATACAACCCATGCTGGTAGTTCCAACAAATCTAAAACTACTAGTAGATCTCGAAGAAATAGAACAAGGGTTTGTCTGGCACCCTCAACCAGCAAATAGGGTTTTCACAACCACCCTTAACTTGAAGTAAAATCATCAGTAAAACCTGATCCCAGCCAAAAACAAAGACTAGGAAGGCTAGGCCCTTGAAAAATACTAGCATCCAGTCTAGACCTGAAGAGAGAATAGTACATAGGAATTTTCCAGATTCCCTCAACCTTAAAAGTGGGTTTTATAGAGCTCCGACAACAAGAAGACATGGGGTTCTTCCAGGGTTCCCCAACCTTGATGGGCTTTGATAAGTTTCCACAACTAGTAACCGAGCTCCCACAACCAACAATAGGGATTTTCCAAGCTTCCACAATCTTGAATAAGGGTTTTCTAAGGTTCCCACAAGATAGAAAGGTTTCCGGAACCTTCAAAATGGGTTTTAAAATGGATCGCATAACTAGAAGGAAGAAGTCAAACATAACCCATCAACTGAACAAAATCCACCTTCCAACACAACACCTCTCCACCTCTATAGGACAGGGAACCACCTCAATAGGAGTTGAAAGGAGAGAAATCAGCAACCAAAGGAGCCAGACATCACACCTCAAAATAAAATCCAACAACCAAGAGAATAACCCATAATTCATAGCTAGAAAGTAGGATTTTGAGAAGGCTCCCAAAACCATGAACTGATAGAGAGGCCTAAACCTGAAAGAGTCCATGCCAAAAAGCTCCACCAAAATCTCCACATCAAGAGGAGAAGAGGGAAAGAGATGCAATGACAAGGAGATAAAAACAACACACCCATCCTCAACCAATAGGGTATCCAATACCCCCAACAAGAGACATCCCACAAAAAACATCCCACAACTCTTGCCCTCTATGGAAGAGTAGTCCACCTCTAAAGGATAGGATAGAAGAAAGGGACAAATGATAGCCTGCAAAAAAATAGAGACCCTCTTGACAAGAATAGAATAAGAAGAGCACACTAAGTCTTCAAGAGGAATCTTTGAGCAGCCAAACCAATAAGAAACTAGGATCCCCCACATAGAGACCCCCAACAACACCAAATCCATCCCTTGAGACAACAAATAGTCCAAAAGAGAAGGAGACACCAATAACCCACACAAGCATTCTCTAGAAAATCCACCTGGGTCCCAGACAACTCCCTCACTCCAAGGCTTAATTAGGTGGATGTAAGACAAGATCCCAATCAGAGAAGAAACAATGATCAGAGTGCCCTCATCCACCACACCTTCCCCGCAAAAAACTAGGGCCAAAGAAATAGTCACTTCAATAGCCACAAAGTAGAGGGAAGGCCCCACAAAGCCCACACACCCCCAAAAGAACCATCCTCCTCTAAAGGCATATCCTACATCTCCGCTTCACCCTACCCACATTAGGTGTCCTCAATCCCCTCACCGCAACAACACCCATGAGAATCAAGCCAAATAATCAAAGAAGAGGTTGAACATGCATGAAACCTCTTGATCACCATCATGAAAAAATGATCCCAGATCCCGTCAATAAACAAATTCATTCATCCATCTGAAAAAAGGCACCATGGCCCTGAAGACAAAATCCAGATAGGTCACAAGCCACAACAGACCGCAAGAACGATAATAGCACTCCGAAAAACACCATATAATGGAATGAAAACTCCACCAATTGCCAGATCCAAAGCAACCGCATTAGAAAACCTCTCCTCCTCGTTGTCTACTTCTTCCACATCTTCATCCCCTACATCCTCAATCTTTGAA